>NW_027397099.1:9149042-9239271 GCF_003265705.2 Callorhinus ursinus
TTTTTTAAATGTTTTATTTATTTATTCACAAGAGTCAGAGAGAGAGAGAGAGAGAGAGAGAGAGAGGCAGAGGGAGAAGCAGGCTCCCCGCCTAGCGGGGAGCCCAATGCGGGACTCGATCCCACGACCCTGGGATCATGACCTGAGCCGAAGGCAGACGCTTAACCATCTGAGCCACCCAGTGACCCCATTTTGGTGCAGTTTTTATCACGTTCTTTGTGCCCCTGTGTTCCTGAAGTTTCTTCAGTGGACGCCTGAGCTCTCCTAGAGCTATGATCTTTTGTGGCTAGCTAGCTAATAGTTACTCTTCGTGGAGGGGTGGAGGCTGTGGTCCCCTACTTCAACATATTGGTGATGTCCCTCCTACACTCGCCCAGCTAAATTTTAGAAGGTGTTTCTCTATATCTATAAATATATACTGCTGTAATTTCTATTGGAATTAAATCTGTAAAAAAAAAAAATGGAGAAATGACATCTTTACCAGGTTGAGTCTTCCAATGCATGAACACAATATACATCTTAATTTTTGAGGTTGTCTTTGATTATTTCATCAGTGTGTTTCAGTTTTGAGAATACAGTTCCTTTATATGCCTGATGTATTTATACATCAGTATTTCACTTTGAAACTGTTTTAAACATTTTAAAGTGTTTAAATATTTACAATGTTGCTTTTGAATTTCAGATTACAATTGTATATTACTTTGGTAGTACACAGAATATAATAGATTTTTGTGTGTTGACCTTGTATCCTACAATTTTGCTAAATTCACTTATGCTGGGACGTTTTATTATCGTTTTGTTTTGTTTTTAGTCTCTTGGGGATTTTCTACTTATACCCTGGATGATCAAGTCATCTACAAGTAAGGACAGTTTTATTTTTTCATTTCAAATCTGTATGCCTTTTATTTTATTCTTATCATCTTGAGCTGGCTAGAGCATTCCTGTTTTATAGGAATAGTATGTATAATAGGACTGGTGTGAATTGTCACCCTTGCCTTGTTCCTGAACTTAAGGGAAAAGCATTTAGTCTTTCACCATTGTGAGATTGGCAGTAGATTTTCTTTTTCTTTGTTGGTGTTGATGCCCTTTATCAAGTTTGAGTAAGTTGTCTTGGTTTCTAATTTGCTGAGAATTTTTATTAGCGGTGGAAGTTTAATTTTCTCAAAAGTTATTTTGCCATGAATTGATATGAGTATGTGGATTTTCTTCTTTAGACTATGCCTATGCTAGGATATGTTTGTTGTCAAATATTAAACAAGCCTTGCACGCTTATGATAAACCACACATGGTTGTGGTGTGTACAATTCTTTATACATATGGTGAATCCTATTTGGTAATATTTTGTGGAGGGCTTTTGAGTCTTTATGTATTACAATGGAAAACTTGCTTTACCTGAATGAAGCTTTAAAAGGAAGAGTTGATACAAAGTCTCCAACAAGGTAAGTGACTGTTAATGGTTTCTAGTTTAATTGCATTGAGACCAGAGATTAAAATTTATATGAGGTCTGTCATTTTAAATATATTAAGATTTTATGATCCATGATGTGATCCATCTTGATGTATGTTCCATGTAGACTTGAATGCATATTTTGCTCAGTGGAGTGCTCTATGAATGTCAGTCAGTTATAGTTTATTTTTCTATGTCCTTGTTGATTTTATGAGTATCAATTCATATTAATCCTGGTTTTTACTGGATAAGAATGTTGAATGTCGAAGCCTCCAATATTATGGTGGTTTGCCCATTTCTCCTTTCATTTCTGTCAGTTTTGCTGGGTATATTCCAAAGCTCTATAGTAAGTTATATACACATTTGAGATTAAGTTTTCTAGGTGAATTGACTCTTTTATCATTTTGTAATGCCTGTATTTCTAGTAGTTTTGTTTAACTGGAAATCTACTTTGTCTGATATTAAGACTGCCACTCTGGCTTTCTTTTGATTAGTATTGGTGTGGTGTGTCTTTTTCCAGGCTTTTACTTTTAGCCTGCCTATATCCTTGTATTTGAAGTGAATTTCTTGTAGGCAACGTATGGTTGGGTCATATTTTTTAATGCATTCTTATAATTTCTTTTAATTGGAATATTTAGATACTTTACATTGAATTCAATTATTGATATGTTTGGATTAAGTCTATAATTTTATTACTTTTCTGTTTTGACCCTTTATTTGTTTTTACTTTCCTTTTTTGGGCACATGTTAACATTTTTAGTATTCCTATTTTACTATTGTATATTTGAATATAACATTTTAATGCTATTTTTATGGACTACTCTAGAGATCACAATATAGACTCTTAATGTTTTTACAGTACCATTAGTAGCAACGTTTTGTTACTTCAAGTGGGATATAGGAATCTCCCTACCATATAGTTTCTTTAGTTTCTTTGCTTTATGTTATAGTTTCTTATAAGTTAAGGCTTACATACATTAAAAACCTTGTCAGACAATATTATCATTTTTTTGCTTTCAACCGTCAAACATTTTAAAGATCTTAGAGAAGAATAATCTATCATAATTACCCAAATATTAACCATTCCTGTGGTTTTCACTTTATTCCTAGTATCCCAGTTTTCTTTCAGAAGAATTTCCTTTAGTGATTATTTTAGAACAAGTTGGCAACAAAGTATATTAGGTCTTCTTCATCTGAGAATACCTTTATTCAGTTTCATTCTTGAAGTATAATTTTACTAGATATAGAATTCTGAGTTGACTTCCTTTTTTTTTTCTTTTAGCACTATAAAAGGATTGTACCACTTTATTCCATCCTTTAAGGTTTTTGATGTGAAATCATTAGTCATTAGGGCTGTTGTTCCCTGATAGTGTTATTTTTATGTTTTTAGGTTTTTTTCATTGTCTTTAGTTTCCAGCAGTTTGAGTATGTTAAAGGTGGGAGGGAGGACTCATCCTGTTTAAATCTCACTAAGCTCCATGAATCTATAGGTTTATTTCTCTTCATTTTTTTTTCACCAAACTCTTTTTTTTTTTTCTCTCCCCCTCCCCCCTCGGGGCTTGGATCACACAAATATTTTGTCATTTGGTACTAATCTAATCATTTCTGAGGAGCTGTTTATTTGGGGATAAGAAGAAAAAATATATATCATAATTATACTCAGAAAATAAAAACTGCAGAGTTAGCATGGAGAGGTCACTGGATTGAAGGAATCGAATAACATTAGGTAGAAACCAGAGAAGAAATATGGATAGGTGGAATTAAGGAATAGAGTGTATATTTCTGGGAATCGGGACAGAAATACATAAAAAATAAGCCATAGCCATCTGATGATTTAATCTTCTTAGAGCTGTTGCCATGTAACAGTACATGTTTATGATGCCATTTGCTTCTGCCAAAGGTGAGTCATTCACGCAAAGATATTAAATATTAATAAGTTTAGACATATGGTACATTTTAAGCAAATCCTTTGAGTGGTGTTCCAAGAAATAACAACTTTTTGTAGGCAAATGAAGTTTAAATTGATAATTTCAATGCATAATTATGTGAAGTGCTGTTAGTTTTGCTAGATATTCTGCATGTTACATTATTTAAACACAACCCAATAATGTTCACTGGGGTTTTCCAGTGTTTGGATATTCACTATATACTATTGATCTTTGAAAGAAGAAATGCAAAGAGAACATATGAATGTTGATGCGGAATACTCCAAATTGAAATTAGAAACTGATCTAAAATGTGAAGTAAAAAAAAAATACAGATTTTAAGAGCCAAATAAAAATCGAGACAAGTAGACAAAATATGTTTATTATTAAAAAAGGAAATGAGCTTATATGAAACATAACACCCAACTTGCAGATTTTGGGTGAGCTCATAACAGTACACCCAACATCGATGCAAAATGAAAGAAATTTTTTCAACATCTGGGAAAGTTGTGAAACAATAATTAAGATTGTATGATAGAATAATTAAGCTTTATGTGTTTTAAACTTTCCTTTATAAAGATGCTAACTTTTCAATATTAAATACCTCTGCTATAATTTTAAATTATTTTAATTGTTATTCATGTAGTGGTTATTTTCCCTTATATAATGTTTCTATTATCAAATATCTCCTTATCAGGCAGACTTTATTTTGCATACTATTTAAACGTGGAATTTTGTCATAACATACTTGTTTATAGCAATAGCATTTTTATGTTTTATATCAATTGTTTTACAAAATCTGCACTGAAATATTCAGTATAATACTGTCATAGAAAAGAGTCACTGTTTTGTAGCTGTTCATTATGTTTTATTTTATTTTTTCTTTTTTAAATTTTATTATGTTAATCACCATACATCATTAGTTTTTGATGTAGTGTTCCATGATTCATTGTTTGCATATAACACCCAGTGCTCCATTCAATACGTGCCCTCTTTAATACCCATCACCAGGCTAACCCATCCCCCACCCCCTCCCCTCTAGAACCCTCAGTTTGTTTCTAATTATGTTTAAAACATATTTTAAAAATGCTATGAAAATATGGAATAATTTATAATAATTTATAATTCCAGAAATCCCTGAGAATTCTTGGGAATTCCAGTTTCTCATTATCTAATTACAAAGTTTAATATCTCTTGGGAATTTGGAATAATTAGGCAGATATTAGGACTCCTTATAGGGTCCCAAGGACCTCAAGGAATATAAAAACAGCTGAGTCAGGTGTTCCTAAGGACTTTGCATATTTAAGATTTGTAGTGTTTTTTTTTTGTTTTGTTGTGTGTGGGTTTTTTTTTATTTGTAGTCTTAATTCTGATTTCATCTGCATGCTATATGAGGAAGTAATCCACATCTAAACACGATTTTATTTATATGTTGGAAGACCTCATCATTAATTCAGGGCAGCTTTTCCTTTTGTGGCTTTTAAAGTTTGTTTCTGCTGAATGTTGGAATTTCAAAGGTGAAAGACTATTTACATTATGGCCAGTTTGTCTAATGGGAGTCTGACAGTTGTAATGTCTGTTGAGCCTTTAGAAATTTTGAAAAGAAAAAAAGACTCATTCTGATAGGTGAGCAGTGGGAAATCTTGCCTTGATTTCTGCCTTTCTGAACTTATTCTTTGAGTTTTTATGTACTATAAGGAAAACCAGTTTTCTATAAAAAGAGATTTAAGATCATGAGTTCATACAAAAGTTTCAAGGTAGACATGAGAATCCAGGAAACAGAAGTGAAGTGTGCTTACGATCTTGATAAAACATTTGCTTCTATTTAATAGCTTGATGAATGGATCTCCTCTCCTAATCTGGCCTCTAGTATTGGTTCTGTGTGAACTCCCTGCAGAGAAACACTACCTACAATGAAGTAAATTGGGAGAGAAGTGGAATCTGATTTTTGTCTTTAACAGTCCAATTTCTTCCTTTTTCTGCACACCCAATTTCTTGTTTCCCACCCTCTAAGGAGAAGGAAATTTTTCCGAGAGAGGAATGAGAAAGAGAGAAAGGAGCCAATTCTCTGCTCATTTGTGTATTAAGAATCTCTAAATAGAGGTTATATCAATAAAAAGGGAACCTACCTATTTGAGATCCTGATTTCAGTTCTTTCAGATAAATATCCAGAAGTGGGATTGCTGGCCCATATGGCAGTTTTTAATCTTTTGAGGATGCTTCATACTGATTTCCATAGCAGCTACATTTTACATTCCTGCCAACAGTATACAAGGGTTCTGATTTTTTTCCATCCTCGGCAGCTCTGTTGTCTTTTTTTTTTTTTTAAGCCATCCTAACAGTTATGAGATGATACCTCATTGTGGTTTTGATTTGCATTTCCCTAATGATTAGTGATGTTGAGTATCTCTTCATTTACCTGTTGATCATGTATATATAGTGTTTGGACTCCTATATTCATTGAAGTATTTTTTACAATAGCCAAGAAATAGAAAAAATCTCAACATACATCTACAGATGACTAGCCAAAGGAAATGTGAAATACATATCTATATATACACACATATACACATACAAACACAATGGAATATTATTCAGCCTTAAAACATAAGAAATTATACAATATGCAACAACATGGATGAACCTTGAGGACATTATGTTAAGTGAAATAAGCCAGTCAAAAAAGGACAAGTAATGTATGATCCCATGTATATGATGTATTCGAAGTAGTCAAATTCACAAAAGCGAAGAGTAGAATGGTAGTTGTAAGGGGCTGTGGGGAGAGGAGAAATAAAAAGTTCAGTTTTAGTTATGCAAGATGAATAACCTATAGAGATTTGAAGTACAATATTGTATCTATAGTTAACAATATTGTATTTCCCACTTAAAATTTTGTCCAGAGTATATCTCATATTAAATACTCTTACCACAATAAAAAAAAGGAGGCCTAAAAGAAAAGAGACCTCTGCGCATGTCAGGATGCACTATTTAAGCATCTTGCAAGTAGGAGTACCTGAAGTAATTTGGTGGTATAATGGAAGAAGAGAGAAGAAATACAATTTTACCAAATAACATTGTGGCATATAAAATAGTTACCACTTTGATGCACTTTGAGATACTTAATAACATTTAAATAGAAAACTTCTGATTATTTAGCACAATTACATTAGACTGGCATAGACTAGGACTAGGTATAGACTAGGACTAGGTATAGACTAGGACTAGGTATAGACTAGGACTAGGTATAGACTAGGACTAGGTATAGACTAGGACTAGGTATAGACTAGGACTAGGTATAGACTAGGCGTAAAATCTGCCTGCTTTTCTAAGGACTACATGAATTTGGTATCACATCCAAATGCCTCCTCTTCTCCAGAAAAATACAAATAAATCTAAATTTCTTTTTTTGTATTTTTACCAATGCAGTCTCCACTAATGCTTTGAGACTTATATTATTATCACTTCCAGGGTATCACTCATACCGGTTAGCTATTCCTTCTATATGTGTCTATTAAAGTCTTAAACTTTATCAAAACATTTGCTGTACGATTTCAAAATTGGTGATTTCTGCTGTTTCATACTTTCTTCTGATCCTCAGAGGTAGCTCCCAACAGGGCCAGAATGGAAAAAATCCACCCCCCAGAATATTTTAAATAGAGTAATAGATAAACTATGTAAGGTAGTTAAGATACCTGGTATGGAAAACTGGTTATAGCTCAGTATCTATTTTTAGGAAGAAGAGTGTAATGTGGAAGAAATAATACCATTTGGAGACTTGAAGTGGAAAAGATACTCGTGCAAGTGAGGAAATTGCCTCTTCCAATTTGACTTTCAGTCTCAATGAATTAAAAAGAGTCTCAAGAAATACTGGAGAACTGGTCCAGGGAGTTAAAGTTTAGAAACTTGTTTGGTGTAAGAGAAATCCTCAGCAGTAAGGGGACCTAAGCAGCAGAGTATTTAGTAGGGGTCTGGCCACTCAATAGGCTCTTCAAAGCACAACTGGCCATATTTTTTCATACAGTTTCAGTGTGACCTATATCCATCAAGACCTTTCTTTACATTCTTAAACATCCGCACTCTTTCTCCTGCTGAGAGTATTATGTCACGCTTTACAAACACCCTTTTCTAATAATTTGCCTTAAGCATTTCTTCTCCCCTCCCTACTGGTGTATTCACTGTTAAATACTATATTTTACATTTGCATTTTTCACTTGTCCTTGATATCTTACCTCAATTATTTTTCATACACAGATCTAAAGCAACATTTACTAAAATAGAACTTCATTGTTGTATATGTAGTGCTCTACCTTGATCATAATTGCCAATACACTTAAATGATTTCTATAAAAACTTCCTTTTGACAGTATCAGATTAGATTTAAAAATTCTTTTAAATTTACTGATTGCAGATTAACTGTATTTTTAAATGGTAAAGTATGAAGATAATAAGATCTGTTTACTTATTGGTTTAAATACAACAAGCTGTTTTCTCTTAAAAAGAAAAAGGAAGAGAGGGGAAAAAAAGTGTGTTCTTATTGTTTCCCACTGGTTTTATTTACTTAATTTCACGCACAATATATTTCATCCTTGGTGTTTACTATAACTGAGCAAGATACATGAAATAATGCATTTTAATAAAAATTATAT
This sequence comes from Callorhinus ursinus, assembly GCF_003265705.2. Classification (NCBI taxonomy): domain Eukaryota; kingdom Metazoa; phylum Chordata; class Mammalia; order Carnivora; family Otariidae; genus Callorhinus; species Callorhinus ursinus. The sequence goes on from NW_027397099.1 coordinate 9,157,061, forward strand.
AAAAGTGATTCCTAAAATTAATTGACAGCCTAATGTAGCATTTCTCAAACTGTGTTGCTGGGTATGTTATTAAAAATACCTTATGATTTAAAACACAAAAAGTTTAGAAAAATGTTGATTACACAAAGTTAAATGGACATTCAATGGTGAGATTTTTTTTTTCCTGAAAATATCGGCGTGCAAGAATCCTAAATAAAGATACACTAGGTACTACTTATGAAACCATTTTTACTATGTATGCTCTCTCTTTCTCGATTTTGTTTTTAATATCTAGCGTTACATATCTATGGGTACCATGTAGAAATTATTTAATTTTTTTTAAGTTAATTGAAAAGTGAGGCATAGTCGTAAATTGTATATTCCCATTAAATAACAACAAACTGACATTTTTGCGTTCTCTCAGAATGAAGCTTTCTCTGTAGTTGGAACATAAAACAATAGCATAAAATCTGACTCATTACTTGGTATCCATAGCATAGTCGTGCAAAATTCAAAGGAAACTGTCCACTATCATACTCTATCTAAAACACTAGATCACCAGCTGCACACAACCTCATCTCCCACATTAATGATTTTTTCTTTTATAATTGTATTTTTTTAAGATTTTATTTGTGAGAGAGAGAGAGAACAAGTAGGGAGAGTGGTAGGCAGAGGAAGAAGTAGGCTTCCTGCTGAGCAGAGAGCCCGATGTGGGACTTGATCCCGGAAACCTGGGGTCATGACCTGAGCTGAAGGCAGACACTTAACCAACTGAGCCACCCAGGCGTCCCCATAATAGTATTTTTAATGTATGATTCTGTTTCAGTTTTAAAGTTTTATAGTGAGTATAAGGGTTTTATATCTGAAATAATGTTTGCATGTATTTAAATAATTTTATAGTGTTTTAAATCAACTCATAATATGTGGGGTTTTTTTCCCCCCTCTGTAAAGAATAGTCCTATTAATCAAGTCTTAGAAACCTTGCCACATGATGGACATAATCTAACGGTGCATTTGTTCAGTGATTAGGTTTCATAACTATTGACTTAGCGTTAAAAATCACTTGTTTTATTTATTGAAACACGTCAGGAATAAAAATAAAAGTTAATAACTACAATCCCCAAGTGAACTAGCCCCTCAGAAACTTTTACATATCAAAAGAAAAACCTCACTTGATATCATGAAGTTTCTTAGGGATAGAAGTGTGATGTTATCACAGAACAAGTATAGATTTTAACACTTTCTGGTTAAGTGTTACTGGTGCTTAGAATCGTTCCTCTGTGAATTTCCAATTATAATGGCATATATTTAATATATTCTTTAAAAAATATTGTTATGGACTTTTATATGTCCATAGACCTACAAGCTGCATTCGAGTGAGAATATATACACTTTAAGAAGAGAGAGAGTAGAAATACCTACCTTGTCACTTATTTTGTGATACTGAGCAGTCAGACACTAAAAATGTGAATAAGAAAACGTCTTCAAAAGACTTCTCTGAATTGCATAAGATGATGTTACTGAATGTTAATTTTTTCTCTAAGTACTCCCTATACAAATTCAATGGTTAAAATAAGAAAATATACCATCTTGTATATTCATCCTATGGACTTCAATCTCAAATCTCTTTACTCTGAGAAGAGCATTTAATAATACACATCAAGGAAGAAATGTACAAGCTCTAAGTTTTACCTAAGGATAACCTAAGAGGAAAAAAAAAATTATGGGACTATATCCCCTCATACTTCTATGACATAAATGTAGTTTGCGAGTCCACATGTCTTTTTGATGAATTTGGTATTCAAATAAATATTAAAATAATTCACCTGCAATGCCATTGAGAAGGTTGTGGGTGGAAATTCAAGAGAAAACTTCTTGTAGGATAGTGTTCAAGTGAGTTCATTGTCATAGAATGTATTTGCCTTCCCATTTGAATCATAGTTTTCTCAAAACTAAGAACGATCACTTAAGCTTTCTAAGATTTCTTATTCATTGTAAAATAGTGTTTGTAAAAGGTACAAAATAGAGATAAAATTACTGAGAATTACCTATCAGCTATTCTCTTAAACATTTTATGTTTTTATACTTTTTTCTTTGTTTTCATTGGAATTAATTCATGCATTCATCTACCATTCCAATCAACATTCTAGAGATGGAAGAATATTTATAGACTCTTGGATGTAGTCACTTTTTTGGATAAGTTTTCCTGGTTATTCAGACAAATCAATAGATCTTCAATTGTTTATGATATTGTTACCATTCTTGATTTTTTTTTTTTAAGAGGAAGAGGGAGAAGAGGGTTGCAGTGCAGAGCCCTATGTGGGCTTCAGTCTCACAACCCTGAGACCATGACCTGAACCCAGATCAAGAGTCAGATGCTTAACCAACTGATCCACCCAGACGCCCCCTTGATTTCTTTCTTTTAAGTAAGCAAGGAAAGATATCATGAGCATGTGCTAGTGGCTTGTCATTTTAAGTACCAATATTATTTTGTCCCCAGAAGAATGACAAGAGAAAGGTGTTATCATGCTCATTTTACAGTTGAGATAAAAGATGCTTAAAAATTTTAAGGGGAAATTACTAATTTTCAGTAATTAAGTTGTGGCTTTAGATATATTTGCCTCCCATACCCTTAGTCCTTTTAAAAGCCAGGCTTCTGTCTACTGTGACCTTATCACAAATGCCACCTCTCAGTTTTTTCTCTGTTCTGGAAATTCAAATGTAAAGCCACTTTACTGAAATTCATCTCACTTTGTTTAAAAAAAAAAATCCCTTTTTAAGTGATACTTAGAATTATTTTTTCTTCTTCTTTTGACTTAACACAAAGCCTTCCAGTTGCAGGCAAACCTTGTAAATGTGACCATGTCCTTGTTAGTTGATTTCTGTTTGTGAATGATATTCTCAATGATTCAAAAATTTGACCTAAATAAATGTCACCATTTCAAACCTGTTCTCCTAAGGACACAAGTTTCTTTGTAGAACTCCTGAGGAGACTGTGCTGGAGGCTGGGCTGTACAGAAAGATAGCACACAGTGAGTGGCACATCTGAAGGCAGACATAAGCTAGGAGGAACATAGGTGATGGCAGCAAGGAAAAATTTCAAGCACACAGTTAGAAATTTGCAAACTTGGGAGATTTCCCATTCTATTCAGCAAACATGCCTTGAACTTTCAACATATGTCAAGCAATGTGTAACAGAAAGAAAGATTAAAAATCAGGGAATGAAACTACCAATTTTGGGGCACCTGGGTGGCTCAGTCATTAAGCATATGCCTTTGGCTTAGGTCATGATCCCAGGGTCCTGGAATTGAGCCCTGAGTCGGGCTCCCTGCTCAGAGCCTGCATCTCGCTCTCCCTTTGCCTGTTGCTTCCCCTACTTGTGTTCTCGATCTCTCTGTCAAATAAATAAATAAAATCTTAAAAAAAATCGTTCATTTTTTATGTCAACTTGACTGGGTCATGGAGTGCCCAGACATTTGGACAAATGTTATCTGTTATCCAATGTTGTCAGGGTGTTCCTGGATAGGATTAACATTTGAATTGGTAAACTGAATAAAACAGGTTGTTGTCTCTAAAGTGGGTGGGCCTCATCCAACCAGCTGAAGCCCTGAATAGAATAAACAAGCTGGGGCACCTGGGTGGCTCAGATGGTTAAGCGTCTGCCTTTGGCTCAAGTCATGATCCCAGGGTCCTGGGATCGAGCCCCCCATCAGGTTCCCTGCTTGGCGGGAAGCCTGCTTCTCCCTCTCCCTCTCCCACTCTCCCTGCTTGTGTTCCCTCTCTCGCTATGTCTCTGTCAAATAAATAAAATCTTAAAAAATATATATATATATACAGGCTGGCTTTCAGAAGCATAAAGGGAACCTCTCTTGGCCTTGTTGTCTTCAGGCTGGGACATCAGTTTTTTTTCCTGCTTTCAAATCAAACTGAAACATCAGCTCTTCATGGGTCTGGAGCCTGCTGGTCGTTGGACTGGACATTACATCATCAGCTCTCCCTCGGTCTGCAACTTGCTAATTGCAAATCTTGGGACTTGTCAAATTTCATAATCACATAAGCCAATTCCTTAAACTGAAGGAATGAATGTTCTGTTCTGATTCTCTGGATAATCCTGACTATATGTTGGTGTGCTATAGACAGGGTTTTTCAGCGGTTCTGAGATAATCCATTTTCTCATTCATTCTTCCCTAATTTTCTCCATCAATTTGCCCTAACAGTTCTGAGACCTCAAAAGGGACATTTTTCTTAAGAAATGTGATACCACTTAAATTTTTTGCCCTTGCCAATTCTCTCCCCACTCCTAATCAATCAGAAATACATTTCTGGGAGATTGATTACCTGATATTTTTTATCCATTGCTGATTGGTTTTCCAAATCAGTCATTTCTTGCCACGTCCATGGTTTTGTCACAACCAAGTGTCATTTGCTATATTGACTTGATATTTTAGTATTCTTAACATACTTCATTTATGTGCCATACCAAAGAAGTTTGAATATATTGGTATATTGGTAATTGAACTAGTAGTATCTCTTGCCATAAAGACAAGATGAAAATAACTTTCTCCTTGATACAAAGATAGTTCAAAAAGAAGAAACTTTACCTACTTGAATCAATGTTAAAGAAGTATACTTTTTACTACTCCTAAATTACCTCTGGTAATATTAGAACATGTGCAGTGTGTTTTGAGGAATGTTACGAACATTTCCATCTTTATTGGTAAATATAACTTCTGCATTATATGCCTGGGCTCACACCTCCCTTGCTCATGTCAGCATTTCTGCAGAGGTGTTTCCTTGGGCAAATCTTGTATTGTTATGAATATCTGCCTCCCACAGCTCTAGAAGTTAACTAAACTATTGAAATATTATCACTTGGAAAAGTTTTGAAATGTCATTACTTGAACTCTTTCCTAATGTAATGAAACCATCTTCAAAGGTAAAATCTACAAAAGTGTATTTTTAAAAGCAGCCTCCATCCTCAAGTCAGGAACTGATCTGGACTGAAGCAAGCAACCTAAATTCAATAACCTAGAATCTGTTTCTCCCAGGATCCATCAATGAGCAAGAGGTGTCGACCAAGTGGAACTAATAGTAGGAAGAGAAGTTCAAAGAGGTCATGAAAATGTGACAGTAAAGAACCACAAGGAGTGTCAGAAGACGAACAGAACTCTTGACAGCAGCAGTCAATAATCTAAAGAGAGATCAGCTTCCTGCTTTGTGTTTTAAGAGTAAAACAGGATTCTGAGTGAAATGGGTAAAATGGAACATTTTACATACCATATAGGCAGAATAAAACTTTTGATTTATTAGAATGACTCAATATTGTATTCACTCATTCTACCATTTCTTGTTTTTCACTATTTCCCAAGGTAGGGATTTGGGACATAGAGATAAAATGGACATAGGGCTTCCCTTGAGAAACTTGTAGTCAGGCAGAAATGACCTGTTACTGAACACTCATTGTAATACAGTAGTAGCTGAATGATCACATGATCTGGTGTGACTGAACCTAATGCATGGGTGGAAGTTCAGACCTGATGACATCTCTGGTTTTTTGTCTCTATAATCTCAAGTACTACTACTGAGTTGTTGCAGAGGTGTACTATAAAAAAGGGAGAATGTGTGCAGACATATATACACCTGCTTATCTATTTGGAAGAAATCACATGTATCCTTCACATAGCTTTCAACAAACCCCCATTTATTCCTCCTTTTATAGCAAAGAGAAGAATGCATTTGAACATGGAAAAGGAAATGCCTTTTTCCCCTCTATTCTATTTCTGTTACTATCATAACTCTTGGTTACTTTATTTCTAGGAAAAGGAAGTAACGTAGCTTTGCTTTGGCTCTGGTGATTCTTTCTCATTATTTGCTGTGAATGGAGTAATTTCCAGTTAGTATGTTAGGGATCGATTGCAATCTCAGGATCTTGTCCTACCATTCATGTTACCTTGGGTTGAGCCTAAGGCAAAATTGTGAAGAAGGTAAAAGTGTTTGTGCCCTCTCTCCTTTTCTTCCTAGGTCTCTGCAGCCCCATTTCCTTGAGTTAGACACTTACTCTGGGCTCCCTGGTACATTTCCAAAGGACCACATTTCAGTTATGAAACCTCGATTTTTACCTTTTTCATGGGTATTCATTGATACTGTATGACCAGCTATGTGCAAACCAGAAAGCACAGAGAAATGTAGCCTCTTGCCCTCCCAAAGTTTATTGTTACACAGCAGTGCAGTGGGGGGAAAATAATTGCAAAAAAGTTAGAGGGGTAAGGTGTCCTAGGATGCCTAAGGAGGGAGATGATCTCTGATGGGGACATCTGATTTACTGCTTTACACAAGTGCTGTCAGATGGAGAGAACAAGTGAAACCAAGGTATGAAGAAAATCATAGGTGATATATAGAAGGCTTATGGCTAACAGATCACATGGTCTGGAATATATGATGGGAAGAAGGAGTTTATATATAGGTATAGATGGATAAAAAGAAAGCACTAAATGATTCCAAGATAAACTTTTCCCTTAACATGAAATACTTAAATAAAACTAAACCTTTTGATAAGGAGATGGACAGACCAAGTCATGTATAGAAAAATAGAGTCTCTCTGAGGTAATACTGAATATAAGTTGTCTGACTATAAAATAACAAAACTGTTTATATGTTTTCTTTTTTTTTTTTCCTTCCGTTGTGTAAGTTTACAGTGCCCTGGCTAGAGGCTTTTAGCCAAAATGAGAACTTGGTTTAGCATGTTTTAAGAGAGTAATGAAGATAAAACTGAAGTGACAATTACTTGAAATATGGAAAGCCTTGAATAACTGGATAGAAATACAACATTTGGAAGCAGCCCATGAGGAGCTTTCTGCATGCTACTCCATTTTATTCATTTATTTTTAAATCTTTATTAGATTTTTATTACAGAGAAAAAATGTGGCAACTATAGGAAATTTAAAACCATAAATAAGTAGGTAAGAGAAAATGAAAGTCATCCAAAATCCTTTACTCAAATATAATATTTACATAATTCATACATTTCCTCCCAGTTAAACATGAATATACACCTCTCTTACACGCATACACATTTTGACATGGATAGAGTCAGAATCCTACTGAATATACTGTTGTGTACTTATTTTTTAATGTGACTTAATTTTAAAGTGATTCATATCTTGTATTAACTAGTCCATAAAAAGAGAACTTCCTGAACAATGTTAAGTTATAAGGCCACTAGCAGTTATCCTTCCATGTCTGAATGATACACCTTTCCATTGCTCTCCAATCTATTTTTATTGAGATATAAAGATAGATGGATAGATTTATTTTACTTTCATTTTGCCTCTCCACCTGAATAAGGGAGGCCTACTAGTTGGAGTTTGCCAACCATCCTGTTATATTGAATGCCCATGGATGTTGATAGCTGGAAGTAGGTTGTAAATAGCTATGAGCCCAATTCCGGTATAGCTCCTGTTTAAATCTACTGTAGACCTGTTAGCCTTACCCTGAATGTCAGGTTTTCAGACAATCTGGTGGATGGAATGTCTGACAACAGTCTCTTGCGTGTATGCCTACCAGAAGCCTTCCTGTCATTCCTCTATTTACACCCTGACTGCCCCTGTAGCTTCTGCTTCCTAGCTGCTGGTTTTCTGCATCTTCTAGTCTGGGAGTAGAAATAGCAGTTGAGATCCTGATGTGGATGAGAAAGGAAGAACCTTCAGGCTGTCTTGGCTGAAAAATCATAAGCAGTGGCAGAAGGTGATTGAAGAGTTAATAAATACTGCATCTCTAAACTCAGATAAGAAACATCAGTAAAGAGATAGAGGGATCCGCTAACTTATCAGACTAGTAGATTTCTGTGATTTGTTGCATAGCAAATATGAGCCACAATTTCTCAGTCTGGTTCTGGTTCTTGTCATTTTCAGTCCTAACATTTTCTGGCAATAAGTAAACCTAATGTTCAATATAGTAAGGGTTTTTTTCCTGCAGAATTGGCTTAGCATCTATAATATATAACCATGACCCTCTTTAATGGAGTCAGCTTTTGCATATGGGTATTTCAGGGCTTCTTTCCAATCTGAACATCTTTTTTTTTTTTTTTTTTTTTTGCTGTCCCCCTCAACCCTACCATGAAACATGTACTATGTTTCTGGAGTTGACTGAAGACCCTTTCTTTGTATCTGGTGTTCCTGTCGATTTAAATCACTTTGAAACTGGTGTTTTATAAGAGAATCTCTTTAGTTTTCTGGCCTTACTTTTAATCCATGTATGCTGTGAGGCCTAGTTTACATCTACATTTACTCAGTTTCCAGAACCATCTATCAGAGTTCTTTGGTTGCCTGAAAGAGTTTGGGATTTCTATAGGTTTCTAACTATTTCAGTGGGAAATTGGGAGAGGCTGAGCCAGCAATTCTTGGTTGCTCAGATGGTATTTAAAACTAGAAATAATTCCATTGAAGTTTTCTTAGGAGAGGAATGAGTGATTGGTACTATACTTAAAGATAATAAAAACTTGGCTTCAGTGTATGGAAGGCTTTAACAAGGAGCTGAATTTGAGAAAATCATTTTAAAAATAACTATAAAACTTTAAGCCAGAGGAATAAAAGCCTGAAATATGGTAGTGTTTGCGACAACAGAAAAACTGACATTATTTGTCTCTTGACTCAAAGCCAGGCCAAAAAGAAAAAAAAAAAAAATCTGGTGTTTGGGTGACTTGAAAAAGACAATGGTGGGCAATTTAGCTAAATATGCTAAACTTTATTTTTCACTTTGTGTTTGGAAGAGAAATAAAGATTGAAAATAATGTTGCCTACACCAAGAAAATTATTATTAAATCAAATAATATATTGGAAAGATTCTGACACACAGTAGATATGAGATAATAGCCTTCTTGTCATTTTTTAGAATTAGTTATTTATAATCACTTGGTTCTATTTGGCTGTTTTGGGGTTTATCTACCCACTGAGTTAAAACAAAACTTCTGTTGTCTTAATTTTATGAAGCTGGATAAATGTTACTATCTTGCTTTGTTATCTTGTCTCTACATCCAAAATAAATGATGAACATCACTATCTCTGGGACCCCTGGGTATTATCTCTGGTTTTCAGAATTGTACACCTTCCCCATGTATGTTTTCAAGCTGATATGTTTCATTAAGATAACTCAATGTGAGCTGCAGAATTTGTATCATTGTATCATTGAGGCTTCCTATCATTTGCCATGGCTGAAACAACCTGACATGAAATATAACACTATAACATGTCAGTTGGAAAATTTAAACATTGCTTTTTCCCAAAGAAGAATAGAATCTTTATATTTTAAACCACACTATTTCAACGGGGGGGGGAGGGGAAGTTATGATACAGTATTGATTCTTCTAGGGAGCTGAGTTAGCGAAAATCCCTTTCTACTTAAAGATCGTTCATTTCCCTCTCTTGACACCAGTACAATTCTAAACAAGCTGTTTCATGGCTAACTAAAATCCTTTTAAAAATATCCCAGGAAAACATTCCAATAAGTACTAAACCAATAAGACTATTGTTTACAAGCATCTTGTTAATTTCTGCTCTCACATTTTCCCGGTGAACTCTAAGTAATCAAGGGGATACAGTCATTTACAATTTACAAGTCTCTCTCCTTCCTATTTGCATTAGAGAAAAGCAGAGTTAAAAGTAGAGCGTTATAAAGCAAGTAAGAGTTAATTTTGCAAGAAAGCTGAGTTGTAGATGGTGTATCAATTTTCTTGAAGTGATCTGTCTCCAGTAATTAGCATGGTCATGATCTAAAGAGGGGGTGTATTAGAAACTACCATCTTTCCTCTGTATTTCTTTCTCCTTTTTCCGCTTTATTTGACTATTACTTCTCTCTCTATCTCTCTTTCTCTCAATAAGATACTAAAAGTATCTTATCGGCTAAGTAATCTACTTGGCTCAATCAGAAAACAGACTTTGGTTCCTTTTAATAAAAGTAATTTATAAATGCACACTTGAGGTTTCTGAGAGCTGACTTTTCCCATACGTGTTGTCACTTTTTTTTTTTTTATTGATCTTTTCTTGATCCAAGGAGCCACTGGAGGTGAATAAAGTAACAGATAATCATAAAATGATGAGGATAGTGATGGCAAGTATGATGTACAAATAGTTAACATATAATTGTTTATTATGGAATACCTTGGAAACTGTAAAATTGTTTCTGAACTGGGAGTGGTGGGCTGGTCGGAAGCACAATAATTCTATGTGGTAGGTACATTTAATGTTCCTATTTCCTTATAAGGGGATTGAGGATAATACAAATAAAATCATTTCCCTGAATTACTCAGTTATCAGTAACAGAACTAAAACACAGACGTTTTTTATTCTGATTTGTGCCTACTCCACATACTATACTGGCTGGAAGATGGATTTATACCAATAACATATGATTTGGCATATTAGTCAAATTCTGATTATTGGGGATAGATCCAGGAGGTTTCTAAACATAGGTACCACTGTTTCTTCGTGATCCTGCTTTTATAAAGGAATGTATGGTCTTATAATTATTTGGATTATTGAATGTTTGGATTTTGGAATGCTTGGATTCCAAAGGCAGAGCCTGCCAAACTAAAATGCTGTAATTAATTGGCATAGGTAGGTTAATATGCAAATTAGAACAATATAATAGCATCATAGAAGAATGGATAAGGAGATGAATTCTCAGTTGTGCACAACACCCTTTATGTAACTTTAACCATTTATTTTTCCTTATTTTTTTCCTCAAGCATGTTTATGCTATCATTCTCACAGACCTGTTGTGAGACTAAAATAAGATGATGCCTATAAAGTGATCTCTGTGGTACTTATAAAAAAATAAACATTCCACAGATGTTATTTATCTGTTTTCTTTTATCTGCGGAGCATTGGTCTTAGTCATTCTGGGGAAATTGACAGACAGTAGATCATCAACAACAAAAAGTGGCACAACCGATACTACTTTGATAATTCATCCTAGATTCAGAGATTTCTCCCTTCTAAATTTTAAGAATATCGAAGGCTTATCCAAGGTGGCAAAGATTATTATCCTTCCTGCTATCTCTTAAGAACTTTGGAACAAGATCACATTTGAGGGCTCTTCTTGAGAATCTACTTTGGTCTTAAGACTGTATATGTTTGTGTGTAATGCCTTGTTTGGGGTGATTAGACTTTTACACCCTTGTGGGAAATGCCAACAGCATCTTCTGGGTTCTAATTATTGCTTTGAATTTTACTAATTCATAAAATTATGGAACATAGTTTTGGGTGGTGCCCGACAGTAAGTCAATCACAGAAGAGCTAGGATTTAATTTTTTTTAAAGATTTTTATTTATTTGAGAGAGAGAATGAGAGAGAGCATGAGAGGGGGGAGGGTCAGAGGGAGAAGCAGACTCCCTGCTGAGTAGAGAGCCCGACATGGGACTTGATCCCGGCACTCCAGGATCATGACCTGAGCCGAAGGCACTCGCCTAACCAACTGAGCCACCCAGGCACCCAAGAGCTAGGATTTAAATATAGCTTTTTGCTGATGCTATTTCTGGAGTACCTTGTCCAATTGGAGCATATTACATTATCCTCCAAAAGGCAGTTCAAATATCCTCACTCTCCCAGGGCATTTCCTGACCCTTACCATCAATATAAAAATATGTGGTACCTTGTCTCTGTAACTGGAAATAACACTGGATATTGATAAATATTTATTGAACACTTTATGTTTAAGGCATTTTGCCACCTCTTTAATATACTTCATTCCATTAATCCTTATATGAATCTCGTGTTAAAGACATTATTGCTATCTCTGTTTCACTGATGAGGAAATGAAGGCTTAAAGATGTCATATAGTTTTCCCAAGGTTACAAAGCTAGTCTTATCTTCTCTTCAGAGAAGATGGATGTGCTTTGCCTAGTTGATGCATATACTAGGCTCATTCTGGAATATTAATGGAGTCAATTAATCTTTTTATTATAACCTCCCCAATTCTCTGGAAATGTTTGTCAAAGACAGAATATTAATAAATAATTAAAATGTAATATACTGAATAATTAAACCCACAAAGGCCTGATTTATCCTTAATGCTTTTAATGATATTTTTAAAAAGGGAAAGTTTTGATAACATATGTTTGGGGCAGCATATGAAGAGATGAACAAGCTGTTCCTCCTTATTGTTTATTCTTAGAGGCTGTTGGTGGGGAAGCAAAATGCCAAGGACAGTGATACTGCTGGTATGATTGCTGAGTGCATGTGTTTCCTAGTATATTATTTTTTCTTTCTCTGCTAAGTTTTATTTTTGTCCCCTGTTCAAAAGTTCTTTTCTCAGTTGTGCATTTTTTTTTTAAAGAAAACACTTTTAATTTTGAGGGTTTTTTTGTGTATCAAGTTCAATAGATCAGTACTTTCAAAGTCCTTCATCTGCAGTTTCAAAGGAAGTGAAATCATGGCACCCTTACTGTGTAGCATGAATCTCTCCCTAAAGAATTACCATGTAAAACTAAAAAGGACACAAAACTAAAAGAAATGAACTATCAGCCCATGAAAAGACATGAAGAAAACTTAAAGGAATATACCTAAGTGAAAGAAGCCAATCTGTATGATTCCAACTATATGACATGCTGGAAAAGGCAAAACTTGGGGAAGAGTAAGATCAAGGGGTACCATAGATAGGGAGGTGAGGAGGGATGAATAGGCAGAGCACAGTATTTTTAGGGTAGTGAAACTAATCTCTATACTATAATGGTAGTTATATGTCATTATACATTTGTCCAAACTAGAGAACATATGAAATAATGAGTGATCTCTAAGGTAAACTATGAACTTGGGATGATTGTGATGTGTCAGGGTAGGTTGATCACTTGTAACGAACATACTACTTTGGTGGGGGATGTTGACAATGAGGGAAGGTTTGCATGAGTGAGGGTAGGAGTAATATGGAAAATCTCTACCTTCCTCTCAATTTTGCTGTGAATCTAAAACTGCTCTTAAAAAAAATATTGGGGGGTGCCTTGGTGGCTCAGACAGTTAAGTGTCTGCCCCTGTATCAGGTCATGATCTCAGGGTCCTGGGATTGAGCATTCTATCAGGCTCCCTGCTTAATGGGGAGTCTGCTTCTCCCTCTCCCTCTGCCCTTCACCCTACTCATGCTTGCTCCCTTTCTCCCTCAAATGAATAAATAAAATCTTTTAAAAATAATAAAATTAAAAAATCAAAATCTTAATAATAAAAGTGTATTAGTCACTTTAGTGACAAAGCCAAGGAGGTAGGTTGGGGCTGGAATGTGAAGAGTATGGTATATTATGATTAGAAGACTGGGCTTTTTCCTATGAGGACCCAGATAAGGAAACTGAGAAGGATAATGGCCAGATAGGATTTTCATTTTTTTTTTTTTATCTATTTATGTGATGTTTTAAAAGGAAAAATCACTTTGGGTGCCTGTATGGCTTGGTCGGTTAAGCATCTGCCTTCGGCTCAGGTCATGATCCTGGGGTCCTGGGATTGAGCCCTGTGGCGGGCTCCCTGCTCAGCGGGGAGTCTACTTCTCCCTCTCCGTCTGCTCTTCCCTGGGCTCATGCTCATTCTCTCTCTCTTTCCCTCAAATAAATAAATAAACAGCATCTTAAAAGAAAAATCACTCAAATAGCAACATAAATAATGAACTATATAGAAAATGAGGATCCTCAAGTGACCTGAAAAGCAGTCTATTAAGACAGAAAATAATTGAAGAGCAATAAAATATACACTAGAACTAAATCATAGGTAGTAAAAATAGGAGAAAAATTGGGTATTTAGAGATTTTTGTGAAAGAATCAATTGGGCATGATCAGAGAAGGGTGACTCCATGTCTGTATTATGACTCCATGTCTGTAGCATGGAAATACAAGAATTTAAAAGGAACATAAGGTGTTTTGTGGTAGGAATGAGTGGAGGTTTAGAAAGGCAAAAATGAGGGTACTGTCAGGCAGTTAGATAAACATGAACCACGGAGAAATTGGTAGACTGTAATATTTTAGTGAAGTGAAAATGGCATAAGGCAGTCCTCTGGGATTTCCCTAGCCATTAATGATCATAATAACTGGGCAGAATAGGCCTGACTTGAAGTCTGATAATCTAATATCAATTAGGATTTGGAGGTCTGATGAAATAATATTTGATGAGTACCTCTGTGGAACAGGGGCCATGTTATTATTTTGTACCCATGTAAAATTTCCTAAATTTCAGAGAAACAAAGACAGGTTTTTATTCTTTCCTTCAACAAATATTGATTTCATGTTTTTAATGTTTCAGATATTGTAATTATCATTAATTATCTTTTACTTTCAAATGTGAAGATTTATGCTCAGGGAGGGAAAAAGATTTATTGAATTAACAAGCTAGAGGTGGAATGAACCTGGCTGTGTTTAATTCTCAAGTTTTTCTGTACCACTTTGCTTTCAAGGTATTATATGTAAGAACAAACTTGATTATGAATTGGTTAATTGCATTTGGGAGGAGGTGGATTGTTGAGGGGCCTCTCCCCTAACTAGAGTCTTATATAGAGAGAATAATGCATATGTCAGACTTTTAATGTTTTCTCATCAGGGATACACATATTAAACAAGATACCTAGGTAGTGTAATGACAGACATAGGGGAAGGCACATCCTTGGAAATATATTGTCATTTGAGACTTAACATAGTGGTAAAGCTGTCTCCTAGACGGTGGAGAAAAGAATGAGAATATCCCAGGGCAGGTACATCCAGAAATACTAGCTTGTCTAACTCCTTTCCTATCTCCCTCCCTTCCTCTCTAGCTTTCCTCTCCCTTTACCTTCCTTCCTTTCTTTGCTTCCTATCTTCGTTTTTCTTTTTACAAACACTATAATCTATCATTTAGTGTGTGATGCACTTGGAATATGATAAAGAACAAGAGGGTCATGGCATTGCTACCATGGAGCTTACATTTTTATGCAGAAAGTTTCAAAATAAAATTAATTCATTTAGTGCTGAAAGATATAAAAATCAAAAGCTTGGGACCAAGCCAGACGATCTTTTACATAGGAGTTCAAGGCAAAGGTTTTTGAGGGTTGATATTTGAACAAGTCTTAGAGAGTGAAAATTAGCAACTGTACACTCATGCAAGATTTCAAATCTTATTAAGAGGAACCTCAAGCCACCTACTTGTTCAGGCCTGACGTGGTGGCTCCCCTATTCCTTTCTCCTTTCACATAACCCATCAGGGAGTCGCTATCAGTCTAGGATCTAAGCAGGAAAAATATAACCATTATGTTTACTTAGAGGAAAGGGAATTTGACCAGGAATTGATGACATTGGTGGTAGATAAGCAGAAAGCCAAAGAAAATACTCCATTGGCCACCTAGGAACACAGAAAGCTACTACCATGCTTAGACTGGTAGGAGAAAGCTGGGATCATCCAGCAGGGATGAAGCCCTGGAAGATACACAGCAGCCTCTGAGGCTGAGAGGGATCACATAAAACACCATCTGCTCTGTTTCATTCCTTTCAGATCACTCACTTATGCCTCCCATTGGTTGAGAATCCAGATGACAGTGAAGCCTTAGAGATACTGCCTGCTGGGATAACCTCTCAATAAACAGAGCAGTGCAAGTTTGAGGAGTGGATCTGAGGACAAAGTTCTGGTCTCTCACAGTTTTATCTCAGAAAGATATGCCAGGGGCACCCTGGGTGGCTTAGTCGTTAAGCGTCTGCCTTTGGCTCAAGTCATGATCCCAGGGTCCTGGGATTGAGTCTCACATCAGGCTCCCTGCTCAGCAGGGAGACTGCGTCTCCCTCTGCCCCTCCCCCAGCTTGTGCTCTCTCTCGCTCACTCTCTCCCTCAAATAAATAAATAAAATCCTTAAAAAAAAAAAAAGTTGCCAAGCCAGTCCACTTCTCTCCATTTCTAGACCCCGGTTATCATTATCATCATCACAACAGTCTCCTAATTTACCTCCTTCATTGAGTCTGATGCCCTGACATTGTAGTCTCCACAGAGCAGTAAGGATGGATGGTTGGATGGACGGATAAATGACATCAGTGAAATGTGAAGGAGGCTGGTAAAATTCAATATTCTATATGGTACTCCTACCTACCAACATTCCTCTGACAAAATCACAAATTTTTCCAGACCTCTACTTTGTATTGATAAAATACCCACGGCAACTATCTCACAGGAATGATAGAATTACAGTCTTAGGTAGGTAAACGTGCTTCACAAACTGAACACACAGAGAGCCATTGTGAAAAAACAACCATTGGCCCTGGGAGTGTCTGTGGTTTGAATCCTCATTCTGCCATTTACTATGGAATTTCTTAACCTTTCTGAGCCTCAGCTTTCTCATGTTTACCATGTATCACTTTACTACTTTTTGAACCCAGCTTGACCTCAAGACTTGCTCTGAGTGATAGAAATGATGGAAGAGAAATTACTCTGCCTCTGAGGCTGGATCTCAAGAAGATGTGGAACTTCTGTTTGTACCCTCTTGAAGTGCTGCCGTGAGATTGCCGTGTGAGGAAGCTGGTCTAGTCGTCTGGAGGGTGAGAGACCACGTGGAGGAAAATGAAAATTCCTCAGCAGTATCACCACTAATACCAGACCTGGGAAAGAGGATCTAAAGTCTTCTAGAACAACCAATCCTTCAGATACATGCAATACAAGAATGAATCCAGGTGAAACCAGTGGAAAATCTCCTAGCCACCCTACATAATCAAGATAAATAAAAAATTGCTATTGGTAG
Source organism: Callorhinus ursinus (assembly GCF_003265705.2). Taxonomy (NCBI): domain Eukaryota; kingdom Metazoa; phylum Chordata; class Mammalia; order Carnivora; family Otariidae; genus Callorhinus; species Callorhinus ursinus. The sequence continues at coordinate 9,173,759 of NW_027397099.1, forward strand.
CCACTAAGTCTTGGGAGTGATTGGTTATAAACAATAGTTAAAACTGTGAATATGTATCAAATGGTTTAAGTTCTTATTAAGAAAGCGCTATTAAAAGCATAATTAATTATGAAATTATTAATGCTACTATTGACATAATAGCATTATCATATCATAAACTTGAAAGTAAAGTTATAATGCCTTAAGAGCTATTTCAAATACTTATGGATTAAATTATGACTTCAACATTATATTGAGGGCAGCGTGCAATTGCGATTCTTAGCCTCTCATCCCTTCCACTCTGTAGCATGTTATCTCATTCATAGTGGTACACATACATATTATTTGACTTGAATGTAAAAAAAAAAGAAAAGTGTACTTCTCAGCAACTAAAATCCATTTTCTTTCCAGCACTGGCAAACATTTTATAGACCATCCTTTGATGTAAGACTATTAAAGAATTCAGGTGGTATAAACCCCTTTGCTTATGTTTGGACCAAAGAATGGGGCATTCAATTGAATGATTTTTTAAAGGACAGAGTTTGACCCCACTTGCTCTGTGACCACCTCTTATTCTTCTATGGAAGAAAGCTTTTGAAAGTCTTCTGTAGAGCCAAACTTAGAGCGCTCTTATCTGAAAGGAGCTGCTTGTCTCCATCTATGACTCAGATTATTTCTCTGCATATTAAATTACAAGAGACAGTTCCAGCTGGATCCATCAATGTATTTATAACTCAGCCACACAATTTTCCTCCAGGCGGAAAACTTGGCAAACACACTTCCAGCCTGGCTGCAACTTACAAAGAGAACAGGAAAATAATCGTGGCAGCTTTTATATCAAACTTCTTGTCTAAATTCTGAATATAAAGGGAGAATTTCAAACTCCCCAGCACACTACAAGTCACTCTTTCCACCAAAAGAGTGAGTGAGTAGGACAGTTGAGGAATTCATGAAGAGTCAATATAATTTCTTCTGCCTCTCTTGGATCTTGTTCTCAATGAATGATCTTAGGGTAAAAACAGTGACAGTGCCCCCTGAAATTTGTGAAAGAAAGGAGCATTGTCATTCACTGATGACCTGGCACAGAATCTAGTATATCATCTAGACTCTGGTGCTGGGTGCATTGGCACAGTGTCTCAATCAGTAAGATAGATTTGATTTTCCTCATAAGAGAAAACTTAGGGGGCCCCCGCTTGTGCTCTCTCATTTTCTCTCTCTTCTCTCAAATATCTTTAAGAAAAGAGAAGGGGGGCACCTCGGTGGCTCAGTTGGTCAAACATCTGCCTTCTGCTCAGGTTATGATCCCAGGGTCCTGGGATTGAGCCCCATGTGGAGCTCCTTGTTCAGCAGGGAGTCTGCTTCTCCCTCTCTCTCTGCCTGCCACTCCCCCTGCTTGTGCTCTCTCCTCACTCTCTTTCTCTGTAAATAAATGTTAAAAAAGAGAGATCGAGAAAAAACTTAAGTTGTGGCAAGTTAGCATACTCAAGATCCAGATTCATCTCCTATAATTTATGTAGAGCTTTGTTTCCAAGGGCAATTATATAATTATATATACACATATGACTTAATGTGCTCTTATCTGAAAGAAGTCACTTGTGTATATCTATCAGTTACATATATCTGTATTTTTTATTTAGCATGTGACGGAAAATCAAACTCTAAGTAGTCTAAGTAAAAAGGTATTTGTTTAGTCCTATAACTAAGCATTCAGGGATAGATCTTTATCAGTCACTGCTGTACTATGCTAATATCATTAAGAATCTCTCTATATTGGGTGCCTGGGTGGCTCAGTTGGTTAAGTGACTGACTTTGGCTCAGGTCATGATCCTGGAGTCCTGGGATCGAGTCCTGCATTGGCCTCCCTGTTCAGCAGGGAGTCTGCTTCTCCCTCCGACCCTCCCCCGTTTCGTGCTCGCGCTCTCTCTCTCTCTCTCTCTCTCTCTCTCTCTCTCTCTCTCTCAAATAAATAAGCAAACTAAAAAGAATCTCTCTATATTTCTCTAGCCGTCTTCTGTAGTAGTCCCAAGATTGTCATTCTATACCTAGAAATTCTAGCACAAAAGAATCTTCTATTTCCTGATAAATTCTGTCAAAACACCTGACTTGAGGAGGGATTAAGCTGAGAAGATGAACATCAATCATGTATCCTATGGCAAAATAGTAAGATCTATATATTCATGTAACTGTATCAATGTTCACCTTCCAATTTTGATAAACTATGACTAAGATATTTATATTAGGGTGAGCTAGATGAGGGTTATGTGGGAACCTACATTTTTTAAAACTCATTTGTCTAGAACTATTTCAAAAACTTTAGAATTATAAATGGAACATAGTGGATTATATGACACTAACGACTTTAAAATGTAAATATTTGTGAAAGACTTCACCTAGCAATCTCTTTCCATCATTAGAATTAGAACTGATTCATCAGTTGAATTTGAATTAGTCTACATGGTTGGCCATTCCTGTGATCTATTGCTTTTATTTATTTTTTACTTTTTTTTTAGATTCACAGACCTCTTCTTTTTTATATAGATGCTATTGATGACAGAAACATGTATTATAATTCATGTTGGAATATTTATCTTCCCAGCTAGATTATGCACGTCTTGTGGGCCATATCTGTAGGTTGTCTTTAAAATCAGAGCCAAGCAGAGAGCCCAGTACAGAACAAAAGTTCATTAAATCTTACTGGAATATATGAGCATGTATACTAATTTGTTAATTCATGTCAGCTGGGGTCACACACTATTATTTTAACTAGCTAATGGTTTGGCTTTTCAATATTTATTTTTTTAAGATTTTATTTGAGAGAAAGAGAGACAGAGAATGAGTGCCCAAGATCAGGGGGAGGGGCAGAAGGAGGGAGAAGCAGACTCCTCGCTAAGCAGGGAGCCCTGACATGGGCTGAATCCTAGGAACCTGGGATCATGACCTGAGCTGAAGGCAGACACTTAATGACTGAGCTACCCAGGTGCCCCCTAAATAAATATTTAAATAGAATTTTAGTTTATAGTGTTCATTCAACTCTTCCCTTTCATAGACACAAATGCCCAGTACCATGTTATAGCTAGAGAAAATATATTCTATATCTGTTTCTGAAGAAAAAAAAATCGAAAAAATGCTAATAGCATTGCTATTGTTACTGCTTTTTACGTGTGGGGTAGGGGGTAAGGGGAGGCACTGAGATTTCATTTATACATTCTACCAACATTTATTAAGTATATCAATACATGCATTTATTCTACCAATATTAAGTACATCAATGCCGTTTTAGGATACACCAGCCCATTTTAAGAGATTAGTGAATTCATTTGAAGAAGCAGGCGATTCAGTGAGGGAGACAATCACCTTAAAGCGTAGCATATTGAAAATGAACTCTTAGTTCCTACACCTCACCCCCTGCTATTGTCCCCTGCTGTCTTTCGAATGAGCCAGTTTTCAATCAGCTCTGGTGTTGTCATATGATATACATCCATCAGCAAACATGCACTGAGCTCCTGCGGAGGACAAGTGTCATGGGATAAAATGATCTTGAAAATGCTCACCTATCTGAATATGTCTAGGGCTGATATTTTTTATATCTTGTATTTGGTAATTTTTCTTACTAATTAGTCATTAAGATGGATAAAATGTAAGTATTTGGCAATGCAAATGTAACTTTTAGCAAATAATATATAATCAATTCTATTGCAGTCAAGTGTGTTCACATGTCTTATTATAGTAAGTATAGTAAAAGCCCAGAGGTCTTGGATCTGGTGAAATTCAGGAAGATGGAATCAGATATCCATTTGTTGACCAAATGTTACAGGCTGGAGAACCAGTGTACTGACAGTTTTCTGTGCATCAACATAAAGTCCAAAATAGTTTCTGGATACACATGATAACATTATAGGGATAAAGTTCTATGGAGTTTCTAGTAATAAAGTAGTTGTCCAAAGATTCTAATTATTCAATCTACTGAAAATGGGAACTGACCTAATTCCTACTTGTGATGGACTGAATTGCATCCCCCCAAATCCTGTGTTGAATTCCTAACTCCCCATGTAATGATATTTGGATATAGGGCCTTGGGGAAATAATTTAGATGAGGTTGTGAGGGTGGAGCCTCATGACGGAATTAGTGTCCCTACAAGGAAAGACAACAATGAACTCGTTCCCCTTCTCTTTCCTTGCCATTTGAGGATCCAGCAAGAAGTTGCTATCTACAAGCGATAAAGAGAGTTCTCGCATGAAACTGACAATGCTGACACCTGGATCTTGGCCTTCTAGCCTCCATAACTGAGAAAATATATTTCTGCTGCCACCTAGTCTATGGTATTTTGTTATGGCAGCCTGAGCTGACTATGATTCTACCTTTCCTTCTCACCATATTTAATGATAGTAGAGCTGTGAACACATACTCAGGTGCACTCACAAATATTTTTGTACTAAATGTCCTTTGACTCTAAAGGATGGAAGATCGGGCCTGGTGGGGAACTTCAATAAGATATCGAGTGACCTGGAAGTAATCAGAATTACTTCAGAGAAAACTTCTGCTAATACTGAGATAGTTTATACTTCAGAAAACGAATAATCCAAGAATAGTGTCACTATTTGGAACTATGCTGGAGTATTATGCCATATTTTCTGGTTTGATCGCTGAAGTCCAAATATAAGTAGATTCTGCTTAAGCTTCTGCATGTCAAAAGTACTTTATTAAAATGGTCCATGTGGTTTGTTTAAGATGATGGAATGAGTAGTTTCTGTATGTGGTGTGTTTATTTCCCTCCCATAAAATCTCTAAAAACCTGTGTTGAATCTATTGTTCATTGCTCTAGGAAGCACTGCACCTTGACCAAGCACGAGCAAGAACTAAAGCTTATACCACTGGGAAAGCTTATAATCCTCAAAGATTATGATTTTTAATGTATTAGGTTTAGTAACTGAGTTGGGACTAGATTTCTGAAAACACTATATAGAGAGTTTTAAGTGTCTCATTTACCTTGCCCATAATCTCTTAGTGATGTATACTTTCTCAATTTTCATGTCTTTTAGGGCAGGGACCTCTTTAATTTCCCTATTTTTAACTATCTTATTCATTTCCAAACAGAAAAAAAACGTGAGACTAGGTACTATAGCCAATAAAAAATGAAATATATGACCCTTGTATTTGAATAACTTATATTGAGAACAAAATAGTATAAAATTAAATAAGCAATTTGGAAGAATGACCAATGACTTTTTGCTATTATTCCTGGAGGAGTAGGAGTTTTGTTGTATCATAGTAACCTAGGGACTGAAATGAGAATGAAGAATACATAAGGGTTGTGAGTTAAGATCCATGGGTCAGCAGCAAATGGAGTAATTTAGGGAAAGGAAGGCAGCTATTTCAAGCAAAGTTCCCCATCCCCACCACAAGAGAATAACGAAGGTCGGTTGGCGCCAAACAGGAAATAATTTAGCATCTCTATAAGAATACAAGCAGCATCCGTTCATCCAGAAAACAAAATATGTTTTAGGAATACTGAGCCAACAGCAGTTTATTGTAGAGGGAGGTAGTGGGTGGAGAGAATTGGAGGTACAGAGATAAATAATATAGGAAGATTTGCATGATCTTAGGAAACCCTCCACATATCTCATCAACATTCTGTTGCTTAAAGAATTCACAGCATAAATTAGTAAACTAACAGGAAGTAAAGTGTCATTTTTGTTAGCCTAGATTAGAGAAGGCAAGGCAGACTCCTTGCTTCAACCTTGACCTCTTTGATAGTCAATTCCAAGATGAACTTTGTTCTTTTTCACTGACATTTTAGATCCTGAAACAGACCATGCTCCTTCTAGCAACTGTGCCTTTACACATTTATACATCCATTTCTTCTCCCTGGAGCACTTTCTCTTTCCTGTTGTGAATTTGTACTCAGATTTCAAATTTCTATGCAAATATAACTTCTTTGAGGTGTCTTTCCTATGATCCTTATACTTACGCAAGTTTATTCACTGCTTTCATAGTTTATGTTCCTTCTGTCCATTAGCTTATCTAATTTTATACTTACACAGTTGTTTGTGATCATATTGATTTGTGTTTATCCCCATTGAAATGTAGGCTCTTTGAGAGCATGGGGAATATCTGTAAGTGCTGGGGATGCAGTGATGCACAGAAACAAAGTATTTGACCCATATTTGGCATTGAATAAACATTTTTGAATTTATGAATCAATAAGTCCTAAAATAACCAGTCCATAGCCAGAACTGCAAAATCTAGATCTGAAAGTATGTCTTTCTGAAGAGATGAAAGATGCTAGACATTTCTCAAACAGAGTAAAAATACTGATGAGTATTGCCAAAACAAACAAACAAAAATGCGCTAGGATTAAACCTACTTTGGTAAAAATACCCTGTGCCAAGATTTGAAATACTTTAACCTTAAAGAAACATGACACACCAAACGTAACATTTTACTCTCCATGCAAACAATGTCAACTTTCTGACATACAAATTTGAAATAGACATGCACAAAGACACCAGGAAAATGCTTGGAAGCCCTGAAGAGCTGAGAATTCTTTGGGCAGACTCCTTCTCTCCGCACAGATGAACACCATGAGCTTGCTGGATGGGGTTCAGAGAACAGCCCACAGCAGCACTCAAGTTTGCTAAAGTGACTGACGTTGGCTTCAGCCTGTATTCCAAAAGCGACAGCTGACAAGGAAAAGAGGAAGGGAAAGCAGAGGCGAGTTTTGAATAGTTGCAAAAGCCTGAGGCAGCAGAAGGCAAACATCTTCTGGGGTTATCATGTGTTCCTAGCCAGTTGCACCAGAGATCTTTCTAACAGAATAACAGCTGGTGATTGGAGCAGCCAGCTCTAAAGAAATACCCCTGCATTGTAGGATCTGAAACAATAGGGGTGACAAGAATGGGTTGTTTTGTCTTTTGATATCTCATTTGTTCATCTCTGAAGGGAGGATGATTATATTGTGAGACATTAAATAGCAGTGTTTACTATATGTCAGATATTATTCTAAGTGCTTTACTTATGTTAACTAATTTAATAAGCTCAGCAACCCTGTCAGAAAGGTACTATTATCAGCCCCTCTTTTCCGATGTGGAATGGAGGCAGAAGCATTAATAATGCTTCTAAAGTCCAGAGTTACACAGCTATTATTAACAGTATAGCTCCTAAGAACATGTGCTTAACTCTGGTGCTACGCTGCCCCTATATTGTAGTATTGCATATAGTGGTCAACATTTATTGAATGTCTGCCATGAATGTTTCACACACCTGACAGATAACCATATGAAATCTGCAATTCAAGCTCAGGAAGAATGTTTTCCATCATGACTTGACAGATGAGAGCATTGAGGCAGAGAAAGTGTTATATTGAGAAGCAGCATATTACAATGTAAACGATAAGGTGTAAAGTGATGAGCTCACGCACAGAGATGAAATGCCCTGCCCATAAGGAGCTCATAGTGTAAGGGAGTAAGGGTAGAGGAGTAATTCTAAGTGATGGGAGGAAACATTTATTAGCCAATTACCCTGTTCCAGGTACTAGGCAGGGCATTTACATATATTGCGCCATGTAATGCTTATAGCATCCCTATGTGAAAGGTCTAATTCTAACCCAGTGTTCAGTAACTATGCAGTTCTTACTACGTACATCAGTGAAGGAGCTGCAGAGCCTGCCTTAGGAGAGGTGTTTAGCTGATAAGGCTTTGCATCTATCATAGCCTAGGTTCTCAGGGTCAAGTCTGTGCCACCTGGCTACAGTTTCTGTAGGTCTCAGACTCTAGCCGGTTCCACGTCGTTAATGCTTATCTTTTCATAGTAAGCATGTGTGAGGAACTCGGTATTGATAAACAGTATAACTGCAAAATGCTTAGAGAACAATCCATTCTGAGTGTTATTCTGAGTGTTACTCAATAATTGATATAAATGACCAGGTGCTTGTTCCTCCCTCACCCCCCACCTTTTATTTTTTTTTGCAGAGTATTCTTAAAAAGGACAGATGGGAACAGATTGAGAAAAGAAAGACAAATACATTTACATAAAATACCAAAAAAATCCACAGACTTTTCACTGTTTCAGATGCCTTTGTAGGCAGAAATAGTTCTTTTTAAGGATAATTAGGCATATTGTAGCAATGCATGGGTATGGATTTAACCTTGGCAATAAAATCAGTAACTCATCACATGGCCCTGAGTATATCCCATTACATCTCTCGACCAGAGTCTCCTCGATTTCCATTTCTGTATATAGACCACATTGGCAAGATTTGAAAGAAACCCGTTTGACCTGAGCTCCAAGAAAATAATGCCCAAGGTTCTAGTGGATCCTCCTTGGCTTGTAGGATAGACTCAAACTCTGCAACCTGAATTCCAAGGCTCTGTATTGGTCCCCCCCTTTCTGTTTACCTGGCTTCTTTCCTTACCACCACCCCTGCCGCCTCCGCCACCACCACACAGCCCTAGCTCTAGGCATTGTGACCTATGTTGTTTTGTTTTAGAAAATGTTATTTTTTTCAAAATTCAGTTCCTTTTCAGATGTTTCCTCTCTGGTATATATTTACATACCTTTACCTCTTAAGGGATATCTACTAATCCCTTAAGACCTCAAACTCCTGCTCTATGAGAACAATGGCTTTAAGAAGGCACAATTATTGTGTTTAAAAATGTATGTATTTGCCTATGTGATAGGTGCAAAATGTCTTATTTTGCAATTCCCTAATTTCTAATGAAGTTCAACTTTTTTATTTGACAAATTGTTTTTTAAGCTAAGTGTCTCTTTATAAGTAGAACATTGTTTACGTGTTTAACTTGCACAGTTGTTTGTTCACTGAGTTAAGGGTATGTTTCTCCCTCTGTTTCACTTATAAACATCTGGGTGTGTAGACTGTACCTGTCAGATGTTCAGTTATAGGGTATATTGTGTAGATTTCCATGGTAAAGTCACGTGAGGCTCTGTTGGGCTTCAGGGCTTCAGCAAGAATTTGTTCTGGTCCTTCTAATTGGTGATGTGTGGGTAGCAAGAGCCTTGTGTGTCTCTTGACATCTCTGCCTGATAGAATTTACAAATAAATGGAGTTTAGGTTTTGTTTTTCCTTTATAAGTGAAAATCATTCATGGTTCTTTCCTATCTAGAAGAATGTATAAGGAAATAAAATTCCCATATCTCCTCCACTACCTGTTTCTCCTGCTCTGTTTGCAAAATCTACCTGATGTCATATTTCAGAATGTAGCACCCAAACTTTACTCCTCTTCCACCCCCAGAGCTTAGCTTAGTAATTTCCATAATGAAGCAGAAAGAAAGGAGTAGTGTGTGTGTGTGTGTGTGTGTGTGTGTGTGTGTGTGTGTGTGTGTGTGTGTTGGCTAAGTGGAAGGGACTAGTTTATTGATGGATTTTCTGGTTGGTGTGCTGTGGATCTGTTCAATCTCTGATTTTTTTCTCATCTGTATCTCTCCACACTGAACCTCATGGTAGTTCCTTCAAATATATATGAACAATTTGCCTATCTCTTAGTATTACTATAAATTTGAGTCACTTTTCCTTTCATGGGCATTTTATAGGAAAGCTTTCATGCAGTGAGAGTGAATGAGCCTTAGCTAACTGATCAGTGAGTCACGAGTCATATCCTAGCACTTAATTCTTTTAATTTATTGATACTTCCCTGAAAGCCCTAAGTCTAGCCTGCTACCTGATACATAATAGGTGCTCAATAAAATGTTGATCAATAAATTGATTATTCCAGTATGCACTTGGGTAATATGGAATATGCTAAATTAAATTCTTTCTTACTTAGCTACAAGTTTAAATATAATTCTGTCCCCATGGCAATTTCTCAAAAAGAAAGGTCATTAACTCTGCTGACATGTGTAATCTCCAACTTGACTTAGTATCCTAACCCCACATTTCTCAAATGGGCTTAGTTGATTAAATGAAACTATGTGGAGCTATTTGTCTCTTTGTCTGGTAGAATTCATGACTGAGTAGCCTCCTCATATTTCAGTTCAGGCTTCAGTGGGTTTCTGAGGAAAATTGCTTTTTTTTTTTTTTTTGGAGGAAAGAGGCTTAAATATTCTAAAAAAGGAAGATGATTAAATGTACAACTTAATTGGAATAGTTTGTATTCACAAATATTCAAAGAATATTTGAATTTCTTACTTTAAATTATCTAGTGTACTGTAACTTTTCATTCATTTCCTCATACTTACTAACAGAAAATATCCATCCCAAAAATGACCTCAAAAATTGTGTCAGAGTAGGATTAATGCTGGGATCTTTGCTTTCTTATTAATTTTCAGCTTCTTAACATAGAATAATTAAATTTCTTTTTTAAAACTTATTTTATCTCATTAGTTCTTTAAAAAATATACAGGGAGTTCCTCTGGCAGATGCACAAAGTTTAGAGCAAATGAAGGTGCTTTGAATTGACTCATCATCATTATCATGGTCATCATTTTAAGAGGTGAAGAGAAGAAACAAAATTTCTGTCCCTTAATTAGCTAGTTTTCCAAAGAGAAGAACAGGTATCAATTTTGAGGTATTTACATGCCATGGCTGGGACTGTATTGTATAAGTAGTATAGTGGGTCATTACTTGTGTTGAGATACTAAAGCATGCCTTTCAGATTCCTCTTCAAGAAAAGACTTATTGTCCATTTGCATGGAGTGTGGAAGCTGACAGTCTTCACCTAATAGCATTGTCAGGGTCTGTTTCAGTATTTTCTTCCCTAGATCACACTCCCTCATGTGTCTTCTATCCAATTATTGAGGAAGGTGGTGGCAAAAAGTCTGACAACTTCCATTGAATATGAGATTCCTCTGATGGTAATCTTTGGTCCAGATTTTTTTCTTTGGGTTGCAAGAGACTTTGCCAGTTCTGCCTTGCAATCTGATGGCACCTCTGTCCCCATCATGCTTCCTCTTATCTCCTTTCTCAGGGTGACTCCCCAGTAAACCCTTTCGACCCCTACTCTCTCTCAGCATTTGCTTCTCAGAGAATTCAAGCTTTGGGCCCTGTGTTAGGAACATCAATAAGAAGGTAAACCAAATGGGTGAAACATCAAGAAGAGTTAGCTTTGCTTTACCTCTACTCTTTTTTTTAAAAAATATTTTATTTATTTGAAAGAGAGAGCATGAGTGGAAGGAGGGAGACGAGGGAGAGGAAGGAGAGGATGGGGAGGGGCAGAGGCAGAGGGAGATGGAGAAGCAGACTCCCTGCTGAGCAGGGAGCCCAACGCAGGGCTCAATCCCAGGACTCTGAGATCATGACCTGAGCCAAAGGCAGATACTTAACCGACTGAGCCACCTCTGGCATCCCTTTATCTGTACTCTTATATTCATATGTACTTTGAGATTTTAAGCAGCTTTTTGCCTGTATGATTTGGGTGTAGAAGGAAGGAGAACTTTCTGGCTTAGGGTTACAATTCGGCCAGCTGCTTACTTCCAGAGAGAGTCATGCTAGAGTGTGGAGAACAAACCTGTCTCTATCTAATAATGATAATGAAATAGTTTCATATTTTTGTTTTGGTTTTGTCCTATGTGTTTACATTTCCCTTTTCATGGTAAGAAAGATAGAAATGAAGGCTTCCTGGCCCACTGTCTTTCTTAACAAAAACAGAAATAAGCCTGAATACTGTCCTAAGAATTTCATCATCCTGCATATGCACATTATGCCTTAAAATGAGTTCATCATCATTTAGGGTCCTCCCTATAATCACTTGATTATGCAAAACATATTCACCTAAGGACACTGTAGCTCACGGAGTTAAGACCTGACTTAGGTGTCATTATGGTCATTATCATCATGTTTAACTGAGTATTTAGTATGTGGTAGTTACTGAAATGGGTGTTTTATACGAACTAACTTACAACTTATAAAAGTTCTATGACCTTGATATCATGATGTCCAATTTTCAGATGTGGAGACTAAGGCTGGAGAATTTAAGTAACATGGGTAAGGTCACACTATTAAAAATACCAGTTTTGCTGTGTTCATCAGGGCTGACAAATGGATTCATTTTGCCTGGATCCAAGACCATTGCTCTTTTCCTTTCATCTTCATCTACGAGTTCTATTAATAGGAGCACAAGAAAGACTTTATAATACTTCTGATGGATTATGTTTTCGTTTTTTTCCTAAAATGTCTTTCTGGCATGTATAAAGAACACAGATTTCATTGCACAGAATGTATTTTCGCTTCTCTGATCAATCAGAAATGTTTATTTCCTTTCTTTTGCTTTTTCTCATCAAGAATGCAGAAGTTATTCTGATTTTCTTTGTCAGGTCCATATTATTTTTCAGTGTAACTCTTTCCAGGTAACAGCCATTTTCTCATTTCTGAGCTTATATTTTAAAGTATTATAATATTTCTGAGTGACAAGAGTGTGGACGGACTATAAGTATGATAGATATGGCTTTGAATCCTGGAGCTGACACTGATAGTGGGTATTTGACAATTTATTGTGTGTAAGATTTGAAGGATAACACCTACTTATAGGTTTTCTGCGATGGTTAAAATGAGACCATTTGTCCAACTTTTATTTGTTTAGCTATCATTCATTGCTGACTGTAAAGACAGACACAATCAAGTTAGTGCAACAAAACAGACCCACAAGTTATTAAGGCAGCGTAAAGATACATAGTATAGGATACTGGACATGGGCAGGGGATTGGACAGGCAAGATTTCCTGGAAGATGTGATACCTGAGTTCAAATTTTAAGTATAAGGAAATATGGCTGAGTAAGAATAAAACAATGAAGACAGAGAATATCAGTCAATGTAGAGGGGAACAGTAAAAGCAATTTTAAAAAGTTATAGAGAAAACATACCAAGGTTGTTTCAGTTGGAGTAATTAATCTGTTGTGGGACATAAATTATGAGGCAGTGGGTAGATGGAGTCATGCTGTTTAGACATTCATTTGTGTGTATTCAATATCCAACCACTAGAATGATGCCTCATACACAGTAAGTGATGAAGAAGTTACACTTCTCCATTTTCTTCCTCAAACTCTTGTTTTTTGCATGTTTATTTATTCCTTTTTTCTTTTTAGTTCTTCTCTAGGACCTACCTAATTTCCTACCAGTCATCAAAATTCACTCATTCGAACTGCCATCATTAGTTGGACATTTACTCTCTTTCTTCCCCTTCCACCCCTCCGCCCCCGGAATCCAGGATATTTTCCACAGACCCCCTCATTTCTTCTAAGTCACATTGGCTGCCTCCCTATTTCTTATTGGGTATGGACCAGGTCTTAGGAAGTGATATTATAGGTATCTTAAAAGGATTATCTAGGAAGTTCTGAGGAGAGTGGAAAGAGTAGCAAACTTGTTTATTTTAAAATAATAAAAAGTGTGGAACAAGAGTTAGAATTCTTGAAAACAAAGTAACTGAATAATAATATATTCAGTTATTATAAAGTAGAAAATAAAGTAGAAAAAAATAAAGTAGAAAATAAATAAGAAATAAAGCAGAAAAACAACTTAGGAAACACTTATGTTCCTTTTATTTTTTTATTTTTATTTATTTTTTTAAAGATTTTATTTATTTATTCATGAGAGAGAGAGAGAGAGAGAGAGGCAGAGGGAGAAGTAGGCTCCCAAGGAGCAGGGAGCCCGATGCGGGACTCGATCAGGACCCTGGGATCATGACCTGAGCCGAAGGCAGACGCTTAACCATCTGAGCCACCCAGGCGCCCCCACTTATGTTCTTTTTAAAATATATTTTAATTTCTATTTTATTTATATTTATTTTTTTTTTAAAATTTTTTTTATTCAAGTATAATTAACATACAGTATTATATTAGTTTCAGGTATACAATATAATGATTCAACAATTCCATACATTTCTCAGTGCTCATCATGGTAAGTGTTACTCTTAATCCCCTTCACCTATTGCACCATTTCTGTTCTTTTTTACATTATTTTGTTCATTTTGGCTGGATTTATTTGGGTTGATTGGAAACAGCTCTGGAAAGAATTTTGTAAGAATATTTGAAATAAGTTTATCTGTTGAGCTGGAATTCTAGAAAAGAGGTTTGAGGGCAGAGAATCATGTCAGCCATCATTCAAATCATTTTAAAGGGATCTCCTATGTGCAAATGAGAATTATATTTCTCCTTTACCAGATGCTTACCTGGCAAAGGTAACTGCAAAATAATGTCAGGAAATATTCATTTATTTTTTTGTTGTTGTTCATTCACTCATTTATTCTTTCATTAATTTTACACTTTAGATTACTTAAGCAGCTACTGCTGGTTGAGGTCTGTGCTAGCTATTCAGCATATGAAGAAGACTAAAGGTTATTTTTTTCAGGAACTTAGCATTTTCAGTGGGAAGGCAGATTCTACACAGATAATTATAGTTCAGTGTAACGTATAGTACTTAAGCAGAAGTGACAATTGGTTGCCCTGGGAGCATAGACATATGAGCCACAATCTGCATGGAAAACATCAGGATAAATACAAATTTTCTGGGTGGTTTACAGAGGAGGAGCTTGAGTCATTGTGCAGAGCCTCAAAAGTGTATTACGTAAAGTTGTATACTAAGATTTTGGATTATGGAGTCAGAGGAATGATGCTAAATCCCCCCCCCCTTATTATTTCTCTCTAGTATCTTACCCCACTGAGCACTCAATATGTACTAGGTGTTGGGTAAGAAATCCATCAACTCATCTTGTCCAATGCTCATGGCAGCCCTGTGATTTACCACCATTTTACAGATGATGCAACTGGCATAAATAGTTTGTGGCAAGATCCAAGTCATACAAGTATTAGCAGGGATCCTGACCCACATAGTTTGAGTCTAGTGGCACATTTGGCTTCCAGGAAAGCTAACCTTATCCAATCCCTTTGCTTTATCTAAGCTTTGAATATTAAGGCTTTTATAAATGGGATCATTATTGACCTTAAGCCACATACATGTCAGGGTCTGTATTAGGTAGTTCATAACACTAATAATAATAAAAATAGCAATAACAGCAAAACTGGCTACCAGTAATCAAAAATATTTTATACAAAGTAATGCTTTAATCAGTATTAAAATTTAGAATGGCTATTTTTATTTGGCAGATGAAGAAGCCTGGGTTTAGCTAGGTATATAATTTTCCAGCCACAAAGCTTGATGGTGATAAAACAAATACAGGGTCCAGCTTTGTTTCTAGAGACCATACATACCCAGCCTCATCACAGCACTCCCTCCTGCATAAAATGGGCAGATCCACCTCCTCACTAGTTGGCTCGCTATGCTTCCAGCACTGCTGCATGAAAATCTAGAATATGCCTATTATGGCAATGAAGAAATTCTGCAGTTATTCAGAGGCAAGAAATAGCATAAGGCTCTGGAAGAATAATCTGGAAGTGCTTACCTAGACCCTTAGGGGAAGGCAACCATTAGGCAGCAGCATCCAACAGCACTGTGAACTCCCATTGATTTGGTTACCACCATTATTCAGGTAAAAAATGGCTCCAATAAAGCCCTTTCTAAGATGCACTGTATGTGTACACATGCTCAGAAAACTCCACACATTTACTTCTCAACCCGCCTATCATTACTTGGTGGGGCTAGGATGCTATTTTCTCTCTCAAAATACATTTTGAAGCATTGGAGTCAGGTGTGTTGGGTCTCTGTTATTCAGCTGCAAAATATAATATTCATGATTAGGTTTATTTTCCAGCCTCATTTACTTTATTGGAAGTAAAATAAATTGGTATTAGGAAGAATTAAGTAATGATAATTGACATGATAAATGAGGTAAATAATTATTATGGTACCTAATATTTATTAAGCCTTTAATATACCAGTATTGTGCTGGCTTTGTCTCATTGAATTCCTGTGATAGACTGAAGGGTATATATTATTACTTTGTTACTTTACAAATTGAGAAGTTAATATAACATTGTCTTAGTTTATTTGGGCTGTTGCTACAGCAATAGCAGAGACTGAGTGGCTTATAGAGGACAGAACTTGATCTCTCACAGTTCTGGGGGATGGGAAGATGGTGAGATCTTGCTTTCTGGTTTGTAGATGACAGTCTTCTTCTTGTGTCTTAATATGGTGGAAGGACAAGGGAGCTTTCTGGTATCTCATTTGTAAGGGATTAATCCCATTCGTGAGGGCCTCACCCTCATGACCTAATCACCTCCCAGAGACACCACCACTAAATATCTTGACTGGGGGTTAGATGTCACCTTTTGACAATTTTGGAGAACACAAGCATTCACTCTGTAGCAAGCAAACATATCATAAGGTGACCCCCTCAATGAGTTACAACCTTGTATAACCCTCTCTCCTTGAGTACAAGCAGAACCTGCGACTTGCCAAAGGTGAAGGGACTTTTCAGATACAATTAAGGTCCCAAAGCATTTGATTTTTGGGTTAATCAAAGGAAATCATTCTGGGAGGTCTCATCTAATCAGGTTAGTCCTATAAAAGAGTGCCATCTGTTCGGCATATGAAGAAGTCATGTTATCTTCTTGATAAGAAGTTAGCATTTTATATGGGAAGGCAGGTTCTAGACAAATAATTATAATTTGTTATGATGTGTAGTACTTAAGCAAAAGTAGCAATTGATTGTCTTGGGGACATGGATATATGGATATATGGGCCACAACCTGCATGGAGAATATTGGTATTGAAAGATGAATACAAATGTCTGGGTAAACTACAGAGGGGGAGCTTGAGTCACGATGTAGAACCTCAGAAGTATAATGCAATGAAGTCAGGTGGCTAAGATTGGGTCAGAGAATTTCTTACTTGCTCTGAAGAAGAAAGGTACCATTTTGTACAGCACAAGGAAATGAATTCTGCCAACTAAGGGAGATGGAAAAATTATCCTTTCCCAGTCAAGCCTCTAATCAGAATGCAGCCCAACCGATACCTTAACTGCAGCCCTGTGAGATCTGGGTAGAGGACCCACCTAAAATGTGCCAGGACTCCCTAGGCATGAAAACTCGAAGGAAAAAAAAATGTGTGTGTGTTTTAATCATTTTTTAATTGAGGTAAATTTTATGTAACATAATGTTAACCCATTTTAAAAGCATACGATTCAGTGGCATTTAGTATATTCACCATTTTGTGCAACCATCACCACTTATTATTTGCAAACATTTTCATCACCCCAAAAGGAAACCCGGGACCCAGTAAGTAAGTAGTCATTCCACTCCCCACTTCCTAAAGCCCTTAGCAACTACTAATTTGCTTTGCTTTATAGATTTACCTGTTATGGGTATTTCATGTAAATGGAACCATATATTATGTGACCTTTGTGTCTGGCTTCCTTTCAAGGTTCATCTACATTGTAGCATGTATCAGTACTTCATTTCTTTCTGTCACTGAATGATATCCTGTTGTATGGATATATATTTTATTTATCCATTCATCCATCAATGGCCATTTGAGTTGTGTCCATTTTTCTGGCTATTGTGAATAGTGCTACTATGTATGTGTGTACATGTATTTGATTGAATATCTGTTTTCAATTCTTCTGAGTATGTAACTAAGACTGGAATTGCTGGATCTTTTGGAAGTTCTTTCACTGCTTACCTTTTTCAAGAGGAACTGCCACATAGTAATAAATGTGTTTTAAGCCACTAAATTTGTGGCAATTTGTCAAGCAGTGATAGAAAACAAATTCTCTGGGGAACAACAACAACAAAATTAAGATAAAATGCCCATGTATAGATTAGTACGTAGAAGATCAGGGATTTTGCCTCAGATCTGACATTAGGTATAAGGATGATAAATACATCCATTTCAATTCATATTTTCAGCAAAAGTTTGCTGAGTTCCTAATATATATCAGGGGTTTTCCCAGTTAAACCTGTGTTTTAACAAGCTTCTGGGAGCTTCTGATGAACAGTAAAGTTTGAGGTCTACTACTGTCTAAGCGTAATCTAGGAATATAAGCTAAGGAAATGGTGGAAATGAACATTCCCTCATTGGATGCACAGTTTGTGAAAGGATAGATTTAAGCAGATAGTTCCAACATAGTATAATTGGCAGCTAGAGAGAGGGTAGAGATTATGTTCTTTTAGACTCATAGAAGAATTACACCTTCTTGGGAAACTTGTTTTTTCACAGAGAAGGTGACATGCAAGAAGGGATTTAAGCAGGATTTCTGCACTAGATGGAAAAGGATAGCATTTAAGGGGATGCACATATTCTGTGTAAGTGATGGAAGCACAGTGATGGATTGGGAAATGGAGGCATACAGGAGAATGGAGGAGGGTATCAGAAGCTGAAACTAAACGTCTGAGCACCAAGAAGTTTGTGTCTTATCTATTGCACTTAATGAATCATAAAAGAATATTTAGAAGGAATGGCACCTACTTGGAACTTCATTTCAAAAGCCTCAATTTGGTGAGAGACAGATGTAGAACATGATTAGGAAGACTTTATTATATAATTTGCTATTTTAATGAACATGTAACATCACTAGGCCTCAGTAGTCTCTTCTCTAAAATATTAGTATGTGTTAATCCTTTCAACTCCATTAATGGAGTCTGGTTAAGGATCACTTATTTGATGACACTTGTTTTGTTTTTTGGGTGACAGCATTAATTATAATGCTGTAAGAAATTGCTCTCTTTATTCAAAATATTAACTCTGCTTTGTCCTTCTGAACTATGACTGGTCAACATTTCCCGAGTTAATAAACAAACTGAGGGTTCTAGAGGGGAGGAGGGTGGGGGGATGGGTTAGCCTGGTGATGGGTATTAAAGAGGGCACATTCTGCGTGGAGCACTGGGTGTTATGCACAAACAATGAATCATGGAACACCACATCAAAAACTAATGATGTAATATATGGTGATTAACATAACAATAAAAATTTAAAAAAACTAATGATGTAATGTATGGTGATTAACATAACAATAAAAATTTAAAAAGCATAATAGCATTTAATGAGTTCTTATTATTAGGAAACATTGTAAGTTCATTGTGTTACTAGATGCAATTATATAAATGAATACCTCTCTATTCAGAAGGTTTGAGATTAAGCCAGTGATTCTGTATTTTTAACAAGTTCATATGTGATAATGATGCCATTGGACTGAAGACCATACTTTGAGTGGCAAGCATATAAACAACCTTGTTTTGTCAATAAGAAAATAGGATCAAGATGGTAAATAATTTACTGAGACCCTGGAGCTCAACTACATGTAAGTGGTTGAGTCAGGGTCTGAACTCAGGTGTCTGTCATCAACCACAGAGGAGGCTACCAAGGTGCTGCAAGTTACAGATGTTACAGCTGCAGAGTTAGTTTTGAGGAGGGGGCTGGCCTATCTTAAATGTGAGAATTTACTGAGAAATGGAGGGAAATGCCATTGGGTAACTTGAATACAACCTCTTAAAGGATTTTTTTTTTTTAAAGCTACTGAATAATTTTGAACTGATAAAGATAGTTCTTAAAGTTTATCTTTAATAAAAATTAATAGAATGCCATGATAAAGTTTTAAGACTGAGTCACCTGAGAAATATATAAATTTTAATTATTATTTTATAGATAGGAAAACAGGCCTAGAGAAGAGCCCCAAGGAGAATATGTAAATCTAGGGTCAAGCTGGGCCTCAATAAGAGATTAAATGTAAAGATTTAAAATTGTTAATATAAAATACAGAATAAAAAGAAAGACAAAAGTCACAGGACATTTGCATATACCCTGCAATATTCTGTGTTTCTATGTGTGTTATGTTTTTGTTTTTATGTATAAGCCCTGTTTTAAAATTATGGTTTCTTAAAGTTAGTGAAACAGTCTATAAACAACTTGATAAAACAGTACTAAATATTGAAACCCAACAATTTTCTGAGTTAATTTTGGTGCACGCTAAGGAGAACATTATGCTGCAATATGAGCATATGTTGGGGTTTGGGAAGGAATTGATACTTAACTCTTCCACATGAAAATACCCAATTGGGTGAGGCACATTTTGACAGATCTCACAAAAGGGCCATGATTTCAAGCTTAAACTTTTTCTTTGCCATTCTTTTCTGGTTTATTAACACACTTGGTGGGGGAGGGGATTGGCAAGTTCACTGAGTGCCAGAAAACTCATGGTTGAGTGTCAAATGTTCATGTTGCTTTTTGAGTCAGAGGGGTCCCTGTAATCTCTTCTGAAACCCCAACAATGAACTGAAATAGAGATTACTTTAGTTAGCATACTTCAAGGCAGCCAAGCTAAAAGTTATTTGGAACTTTGTCTTATCTGTAAGATTTGCTCTTCGCTGAACCTACAATAATTAGAGATCATCACTCTGGAGCCATAGTTGAGCTAACGGAACACAGCAAGGAGCAGAGTGCTACTTCTGGCTTTTCATTTTCAGAAGCGCTGTCAGAGCTAATCGTTAAGTAGAAAAAGCACATGATTTCAATTAGTTTCTAGGGGATAGCAACCTGGAAACTAATTTATATGATACCTTGAAGTCTCAAATTGTTCTTAGGTACCACAACCATGGAAGTTGAAGAAACCATTAACTTTATCACCATCTTTTATGTATCTTCTGAGCTACAGCCAGAAAGATATACACATAACACACACAATTTGTTGAAGAAATGAGAGGGTCCAGGGCATTTTGATGATCCTGACAATTTGTGTTCAGGTATTTTGAGATTCCATTTCTTAGAGAACTATTTTTGATATAGATAACTGGATGCAGACAACAGAAATTCAATAATACTATTATTTTGGGAGGTGTATAAAATAAAAGGGGTAAAGAAGATGTTAATACAGGGGTGTCTGAGTGGCTCAGTCGGTTAAACGTCTGCCTTTGGCTCAGGTCACGATCCCAGGGTCCTGGGATCAAGCCCCATATTGGGCTCTGGGCTCAGGAGGAAGCCTGCTTCTCCCTCTCCCACTGCCTGCCTACTTGTGATCTCTCTCTCTGTGTGTCAAATAAATAAAATCTTAAAAAAAGAAAAGATGTTAATACATATCTCAGTCATATGCTTCTTCGATTCCCTATCCCTTATTCTGTTATATAGAAGTAACAAGTTTTCAGCTAAGTAGTACTAAACAGAAACCTTTATGATTACCATAGGGCCTCACCAGTCTTCCATTATAAGACCACATAATTTAGGACTTTAGTATGCTCATGGGATCACCCCAAAAATAGGGGCACAAGCAAGGTATCCAGCATTCCACCAGCCTTGAATTTTCTTTTAAACTACCCCTCTATCATGGATTCTTCCTTTGGTTTGTTAGACCTTTCCATGTCACTTTCTTGGACAAGCTCACATACAGTATCTGTATGTTGAATGAACTGGTCTCCTGGAATCAATTTGTCAGGTTAAGTCATGGTTAGATGTTACTCCTTCCTGGGGAAAAGTATTTCTGATAAGGATTCTTTTCCTGGTCCTTAAAATTCATCTTTTCTGAACTTTTCCAGGGGGTACACACCCCATGGCTCAAGCTTAATATCCCAGACTCAAATGCCCCTCTGACTCATTATTGCTACCTACTTTTTTTTTTTTTTTTTTGGTCACAAATAAAAGACAGAACCTTAGACCTGACTCCTAATTGTCCAATTATTCTCTTTATTTAAAATATTCTCTTGTGTGACCTTGGGAAAATCAACTTATTTCTGAGTCCTGTTGCCCCTTATTTCTAAAGTGCAATGACAAAATGTTGCTCTCACAAGTCTCTATATCACTATCAAATGATAGTGCTAAGGAAGTAAAGATGAAATATGGTATGCATTACCAGAGTGAGGGAATATCAAATCTAGAAACCAAAATACCTTTGAGGAGTCAGTCTGAAGCTGATAAGATTAGACATCTCCCAATTTCCATAATCAATAATCAATAAGCATCAATCAGAATGCAACACTGCCCTCCCTACTCCCTTCCCATCTATCTGTAGCATTTCCTTAGTAGAAAAACTAAGGGAACCCCAGCTATTTGTCCTTTGATGTATAGCTGTGCGGAAGATTTCTCTCTGGCAACTACACTGTTACAGTCACTAAATATAAAGTTCTTCAGATCATTGAGATGACATAGATAATTAATTCAGAAGAAGCCTCATGAGAAACATGCATAAGGCAGAAGAACCTCTACAATATGCTTCTGAGAACTTTCATTGTCAAAGTGATAAAACCACAGGAATTTTTCAACATTTTCATTTGGTAAGGGAGCATAGTCTCTGGGTATTCACTAGTCTGTGAATCTGTGCTATTAATAATTACTAAATGTTTCCAGCATGTAGAAGGAGATGGACTTGGAGAAACCATTTGAAAGAGCAAGAAAAATCCACATGGTAGAATTTAACATAACAAAAGAGTAATGTGTTGATCTAGTCTTCTGTGGTCTTTTCTGGAGGATGTTCAAGGGTATTGCCAGAAATTGCATTTGAACTATATTCAGGCTCATTGGAGGATCCATTTTTTAGAATATTTTTGAAGCAGCTAGCAATTTCCTTGCCCAAAGCCATTTTAAACTTACCTTTCTGGGGTGCCTGGTGGCTCAGTCAATTAAGCGTCTACTTTCGGCTCAGGTCATGATCTTGGAGTCCTGGGATTGAGCCCTGATGTTACGCTCCCTGTTCAGCGGAGAGTCTGTTTCTCCCTCTCCCTCTGCTCCTTCCCCCTGTTCATGCTCTCTCTCTCTTAAATAAATCTTAAAAAAAAAAAAAAAAATAAGCTTCCCTTCCTTTTCCACCATGGACAACCATAGCCAACTCATCAAGGGACAGAAAATGGAGCAGGTAGTGGTTGTTGCCTCAGAGGAAGCATCGACATGAGCAAATACAAATGCAGACACAGAAAACTTGGATGAAGGAGATAGAGCAGAATCTCACAGCTGTAACAAGCACTTTGCAGAGCTCATGGGAAAGAAAGAAAATGAGCTTTTTGTAGAAATCAATTAATTAAAGCTCAGTAGTCAGAGTATTTTTTTTTTTTAAGATTTTATTCATCTATATGACAGAGAGCACATGCACATGAGGGGGGAGTGATGTGGTTTTAGAATATAGGTGAGGTTCGGTGGGTTGAGGTCCAGAGCCAATGACCAAGAAAGAATTCTTGAGACGTCTTTGGTGCCAAAGGTGGTTTTGTTAAAACATGGTGACAGGACCCATGGGCAGAAAGAGGTGCGGCACCTGTGTTGTGAGTGGGGGAGGTAAGGAAAAGGGAGGTTTTCAAAAGACCTTTCATATGTTAAAGACTGACAGGATACTAGAGACCTTGCCATTGTCAAGTTAAGGTTGTCCACTCCCCCCCCCCCCCCCCGCAAGGAATTAACATTAAGATAGTTGGGAGCTTCCTGGAGAAATGTCACACATATCCCACCCAACAGTTGTGGGGTTGTCAGCATGTGCTTTGTCTTCAGCTAGGCTTCTGCTCCTTCATCAGGGGGAGGGGCAAAGGGAGAAGGAGAAGGGGAGGCAGACTCCCCACTGAGGGTGGAGCCCAACACAGTGCTTGATCCTAGGACAGATCATGACCTGAGCCAAAGTAGACACTTAACCTACTGAGCCACCCAGGCGCCCCCGGAGTATTCTTATAACAAGGGCAACGTATTAGGGTTTTTCAGAAAAGCAGAACCAAAAGAGAATGAATCTCTTACTTTTCTTCTGTTTTATGTATATTTATACATATAAATGTTTCTCAAATATTTGGTTATATATATTACGTTATTACATTTTATTTATTGTATTATATTATTATATTTATACATTTGTAAAATAAAATATTTATTTACATATTTTTTGTGAAGAATTGGCTTATGTGATTATGGAGGCTGTGAAATCCCATGATCTTTTGTCTGCAGCTAGAGATCCAGGAAAACTGGTGGTTTACTTCTAGTGTGAGTCCAAAAACCTGAGCACCTCCCAGCAGATGGTGCAAGTCCTAGTCCATGGTTAGAAGACCAGTATCCTGGCTCAAGTATCAAGTACAAAGAATGTATTTGTCCTTTCTTCAGCATCTCCTTCCATTCACGCCCTCAGTGAATAGATAGGATGATGCCCACTAACACTTAGTCTCCCAGTTCAAATGCTAATTTCAATATTTAAATTATTTCTAGAGGTGCAGGGATTGTATATGAAGAATGGGTCTTAAAGTTTATATGCCACTAAGAATGACCTGGGAGATTTGTTTTAAAATGCAAACACCTGGGTGGCTCACTTGGTTAGTTAAGAATCTGACTCTAGATTTAGGCTCGGGTCATGATCTCAGGGTTCTGAGATTGAGCCCCGAGTTGGGTGTGGAGCCTGCTTAAGATTCTCTCTCTAGGTCCCTACCCCACACCCCCACTCTCTCTCTTAAAAAAAATAAAAAAAAATGCAAACACCCTGGCCAGACCACTAGAGACTTAGGTGTTAGTTTGGTAGGCAAATGTTGGCTGCTTTGCCATTATTTAGTTCCCTATTCTTTAAGCAATGCCACCTATAGTTAATTTTAAGGGACCCACCCTACCCTCAGCCAGGCAGCTTGTTTGGAATTGACCTCATGGTTAATTCTACACTGGTGCATGGATGGATATACATCCCTAATATGAAACAATGCTCACGAGTGCTGCTGGAAAATAACTTTACTTGCTTTTTCATTGAAACCCTCTGCTCTTTGAATGATGAGATCTGGAACTCTTGCATCTCTTATAGCCACTCGTGAGGAGTTGACCTAAGGATAAAACCATGTTCATGAGCTTACTATGTGCATTTAGAATGAAAAATAATATATGGGATACATTTATGTTGAACATTTTAGGAATACATATATTTTGCAATGAGCACTATACCCAAATTCCCTTGATTTATTCTAAAGTGAATCTTATGCTGCTAGTATTTGATGTTGGAGTAGAAGGAAAGAAAAAAAGTACGTATGTGCTGTGACTAAACCCCTCAAAATAGTTTATATTATGTTAGTACTTGACACTATGCTTATGCTTATATTGAAAAAATATGTTTGTGCCTATCAAATGTGTTTTATTTTTTAACACATTTTCATATACATCAAAGTAGGATTTTGAACTAATGTTCATTACCAGGATCGAATCCCTGAGTTCAGTTCCACTTTATATCTCACTCTGAAGAAATACAGAGCTTAAATAAGACAGGACTCAGAGGTCAGTCATTCTATTAAAATGAAAAGTACAAAAATCTCTTCTGCATGTGATCCAATGATATTAAACTGGCATGGTATAATTGACCCTTTGGTACAATTTTAAAACATTTTTTTTTTTATCACTGATAGGCAAATACTGCAAGAAACTTAGAGGACCTTCTTTAAACATGTTATCAAAATTGTGAAGACATTTTTGACCTCAATTCAACCAGTTCTAAATCAATGAGCTCTCTTTCACATTTAGTAATTTTAATTATTAAATCTGCTAATTTCTAGACATCCCTATGAATTTGTTTGAAAATAGGTCCATTAATTAATATTTTCTACTCTGTGCTAAGAATGTAAAGGTAAATGTAAAACAAGATTTTATTGCACCATAGGTATACTATGAAATGCAAGCATGTCCTCTAACACTGTGTTGTGCTGCAGAGACAAAAAATAAATAAAAAGTGATATGTATACCTTTAATGGGAACTACAATTAAGAATTATCATTTTTGATGGTCCGATGTATGCAAGTTACTAGTAAGATGTATAGCCACCATACTCATTGCAGTTTGTTTATAAGACACAATTGATTCCAAGTTTTAAAGGACCAAGTTATAAACAAACTTTTCTCACATTATGTGTAATTCAAGGACAGCTTTACTGGGAAAGATTTGGCATACAGGGATCTCAAGAAAGCCTGAATGAATAATCTATCTCTCATGGTTTTTTTGCTTCCTTGACAAATCTCTACAAAATCTTTGCAAGAGGTCAGTGAATTGGGGGTCATTTTTATGGCCCTTAATATTAGGTCTCCCACCCCAGCTCCCTTGCCAAGATTTCCCAGAGATGTTCCTGAATATTCATTCCCTCAAACAATAACTCCTGTTTTTTTTAATTAATTAATTTATTTTACCCATGGGAGCTGGGCAATGCAGCAAAAAGCTATTCCTCACTGTAATGTAGGGACTCTAGAAGCAAACTTGATTCAGAAGTTATCAATTTTTTTGATCCTTCTTTTTGGATATATGACCTTGGATAAATCACTGAAGTCTCTAGTCCTTGGTGTCCTCATTTGTAAGGTAGAAATCATTACCTATGGAACCTACTTCAGAGGGGTGTACATTCTGAGGGTACAATTTTACAGATAACAGCTTACATTACTGCAGCTCTGCCTCTGGCCATAATTTCTCTCCAAATGGTGTGTTTCTTTTCTTCTTATATGAGGATGTACATGGAAGACAACTCTCAGAGATATCCCTCTTGCAGTATAAAAAGACAAAATATAAGAGGAAAGAATAGTGTTGGCACTGTGAAGATTAATTTTATTATCTTTACCTAGGAGTTAAGAGCAAGTGGCAGCCAGAGTGGTTTGTGGTGGAATACTCAGACTCTGTAATCAGATAGACCAAGACTTGACATTGAATAAGTTACCTACCTTGTTAAGCCTCATTGGAATTCCTCTGCAGAATGAGTTGGTGATAGCATCTATATCCTAGTGGAAGCGTATTAAATGAGATTATTCTTGGCCCCATGTCTGACATAGAAATGCTCTCAAAGTTTTGTTGTTGATCTTCTATTTTGTTGTTGTTGTTGTTGTTGTTGTTAAGCTTATCTGTTACTATCAGGAGTATTGTTAGCTTATACTTAATAAGTACTGTGTGCACTTACCCAGAAGAGCTCTATAGAGTTGTCCAGGTGAGAAGCAACCCAACAGCATGTCAGCATCAATAATTAGATATACTTATCTTTTGATTTGGGGCTCATATTTGGAAGCTGTTTTTGTTTTATCTGTTCATGATGATCTAATTCATAAGGGCTACCTCTCCCCATGGAGAGTCACATGAGTACCTCATGCCTTACTTTCAACTACTTTGGAGGATAATTAAAAGTTACTTTGAAGCATCTTATTCACCCAGACCTTACAAAGTGAAATCGTATGTATGCCACCTAGTCTGTATTTTAAGTCAACCCCAAATATACCTTTAACATAAGGTGGTATAGTATGGACATAAAGGTAGAAATGTGCCTTTACTTATTTAGTTCAGGGCTCTGCCTACTAGAAGATACCCCTTTTTCTGCTCCATGAATGTGGACAGTCCTATTCTGTGGTCCCCAGAGCTAAGAGATCAGAGTACTTCCTTAGAAGGGGCTGAGGAGCTCTGGAATAAGTCATATTAACTGCTTGGTCATTGGACTCTATTCCTGCTCTCTGTTTAATCTCTTCCTTTTTAGAAGACCACCCCCAAGAGGACAAAAATTGATTCTTAGGGCCAAAACATCTTAGATATTAGGAAGTCCTATGGATCTCCCTAGGGTCAAAGAAGGGACCCTTACATGGGTAATGAAAATAGGATTGATAAATACTGCCTAAGACTACTAAAGTCTTCAAAATGATTCATCTGTACTATCTTATCCAAACATATTTTAAAACAACTGAGAGAAAAGCAAATGGTAATCTGTTAGGGACTGAATCACATCCCTGCAAAATTTGTATATTGAAGCCTTAACCTTCGGCACTTTAGAATGTGACTGTATTTGGAGATAGGGCCTTTAAAGCACTGGTTTTTGTTTGTTTAGGATTTTATTTATTTGACAGAGAGAGTGAGAGAGCACAAGCAGGGGGAGGAGCAGAGGGAGAGGGAGAAGCAGGCTCCCCACTGAGCAGGGAGCCCGATGTGGGGCTCGATCCCAGGATCCCAGGATCATGACCTGAGCTGAAGGCTGACAGACGCTTAACCGACTGCGCCACTCAGGTGCCCTAAAGCACTGTTTAAAGTTAAATGAGGTCAAAAGAGTAGAGCCCTAACTCAAAAGGACTGGTTTCCTTTTAAGAAGAGAGAGAGATACCAGGAATATGCATTCTCAGGGAAAAGGCCAGGTGAGGTCACAGGGAAAGGTGGCCGGCCATCTGTAGGCCAAGGAGAGAGGGCCCAAGAAAAACCAAACCTTCCAACACCTTGATCTTTGACTTGCAGCCTTCAGAACAGTGAGAAAATACAATCTGGTTGTTTAAGTCACCCAGTGTGGCATTTTATTATGACAGCCACATCAAACTAATATAGAGCCAAAATACCAATTTTATATTAAACATTGCCAGAAAGCCGACTTCCAGTATTGAAACTCAGAAGCACCTAGTCACAAGAAGTAATGTAAAATTGCCTATTTCCCTGTGTGAAGGCTTCAGTGTAGAAATTTTAGCAGGGTACAGAAGGAAAACGTATGCTGTGTGATAAGGACTGAAATAACTTTCAGGAGGTATGTGGCTAAAGTGACTAGGCTATGTATGTCCCATTTCCTCTTCTATATGCATCAATCAAATTCAGTAAATTCTCCACTCATGCAAAGAAGTGAATGAGGAATACAAAGAGGTCAGAAATGTGAAATTACTGGAGCTCCTTCACATGAAGGAAACAGTAACCAACTCTATCACCAGTCTAGCAACTATGAGGCAGGGCGCATTAGCATTCTCTACATAGATCTGAAACAACTGAACCCAAGCACTGGGGTATCAGGAGGAATTAGCCTTTTTGCTATTTTACCTGTGTGGCTGAAAATAAGTAGCCAGGTAAAAGACTAAAAGTCATGAACTAAAAATCAGCTAGGTTAAAATGAATAATGAGTGAGATAATAATGATTCTACTACTAATAATAATAATGGCAGCTAAGGTATATTGCTTATTTGCAATAAGTCAAATGCTAGCCTAACTACTATGTACTTACATGCATTCTCTAATGCAGTTTATGCCATAACTCTATTATAGGTGCTATTATATTTTAGACATGAGGAAACAGCTTCAAAGTGATTAATTAACTTTCCTATGATCATTCAACTAGTATATAAGGAAGCTTGAATGAACATACCTAGGAGCAGGGAAATAAAAGACAATGTTCTTCCTCTCCTATTTTTGAGTGGCTGGAGTTTGACTTTTCCTGGATGGACTTCTATAGAATCTGTGGCTGGAATATAACTGAACCTCAGAGTCAGGGAACAGAAACTAGAAAAATAATCAACAGACTGGGAGAAATCAATCTGTGACATTATTGAATTAAAGGGATCAGAGGTAGACATAGCATAGAAATATGGAGGCGAGGATTTTGAGTCCAGAAGGTAAGAGAAATTATCCTATGAGGACAAGAGTGGATAGCTTATCAGTGGTGATTTCTTCAGATTGGGGCTGGTGATCATTACTTTTCTGACATTCAGGGATGAAAGATGGAGGAGACTGATCAGAGAGAGGCTAAATAGAAAGAGAAGGACCCAATGGAAACCTAAAGTCATACAAAAGCAAAAGAGTACAGTGAGATTATGGGCATCATGGGACTGCTCAAACACAGAGGACCCTCATCATAGCCAGGGTAGGTTTGAACACCTAACAATTTGACCTACAAGAATGGACATGCCAATTTTGACAATAATTTATACCTTATTTTTTTATCATCCTTATAACTGTCCCATGAAATATAACAATAATCATTAATGCATTTTACAAGAAAATAAACTGAGAAATGACTCATCTGAGGTTATACAGCAAGCAAGAAAAGCCAAGTGTCTGTTCTAAGAAATAAATAAATAAATAACAAAAACAAAAACGAAACAAAAAAACTGGGATGGTCATGTGTTAGGCACCTGCCGGACACTGTTGCTTTCCATTATCTTATAGAATAGTGGGCCCAAGGTTGTTCTATGGATATACCTGAATGATTAAGTTAACATGACTCATTGTTGTAAAGGACAAAATTTGGCAAGGACACTGCTTCTTACCTGTCTTCATTTTTCTCTCGAGGAAAAAGATGACATCAACTTGTAAGATGTTAATTTAGGTCAAATGAGATAATGGACTTGCATGTATCTTTCCCTGAAGACAAACATCATATTGTTGACTGGACAATAGTAGGAAAGCCTTTATCAATGACTTTGAAGCTTGGGTCTGCCATTTTGAATTGAGAGTCCCAACAAAAACAATTGGACCAACAGCCAGAAACATTCCAAATAAGGATGTTACATATTCTGTGACCCAAGATTCCATTCTCTAATGGGATATGCAGTGAGTTAGCCAAGGACTTGATTCTCAAGCAGCTCATGATCCAGGGTTATTTATGTAAAGACATCTGGGTCATGTTGCAGCCATGATGTACATTCCCAGATGTTTGCAGAATATCATTGGCAGCATCTTTTGAGCTATTGATAAAGGACAGGGCTGGTTCTTTTATTTTTTTAAAGATTTTAATTTAGTTATTAGAGGGATAGCGTAAGTGGGGGAAGGGCTGAGGGAGAGGGACACACAGAGTCCCCACTGAGCCAGGAGCCCAACTGAGCCACCCAGGGGCCCCTAGTCCTTTTCTCATTCTGTTGTTACTGACTTTAATTTGTGGGGAAGGCAGAATGCCTCCCATACCAAGGAAAACTGTTGCAATGTATATGTGTGACATTTGATCTTCAAACCTCCACTAATATTCTCAATTGTAACTGTAATAAGTTCTCCTGCCTCAGAGCTGCTTAAGGATCAAGAACAAAAAGGCAGAAATTCTCAAAATGAAGTTGACCTCTTGAAAAGTATGTTCTTATAATTGGCTTAGCTGCCTCTTCTTACTGCCCCCAATAACTCTGCCACAGTCTACCCAACCAGCACACTCTTCACTTTAATTAAGGTGGGGGAGGGGGGTAAGGGGGCTGAAGAAAGAGAGGAAGAGGGAAAGAGAGAAGGCAAACGAGATCCTGTGCTAGGTTCTAGCAGATCATTAAGGCTCCTATGCAGATAATTGTCAAATATGGGTGCTCTGTTAAGAATTCTGAGAGGGAGAGGGTCTGAGAAGCCTCTTTTTTTCTGAGTGGCTTTTTACCCCCTCAATTAGGTATAGCCTTATGGGCAGTGTTGACCATTTGCTTGGACTTCTACCTATAGAAACACCCCCTAGACTGGATAGTCCTGGCTTCCCATTTACCTGACTTCTGTTCATCGTGAAGTATCTTCCACAATGGTTATTGGATAAATCACTGGACTTTTCTTGACTCACCACCTTCACAGATTTTGTTTACTATTTCAGCTACTTTAATGACACATACTCTCTGCCCCAACTGTTATGCAACTATTTGCCTACTATTTTGGTTTATACAGTTCTCTTCTGTCACATTAGAAAGTTCACAGATATTTTCTAGAAATGTAAATGTATACATATATTTCCCTCATATAATTGTTACTGATAGGCATCAAATTATCCTCTGTCCAAAAAATGCAATATTTAAAAAACTTCTTGAACCAGTAGGAGAGATTTAAAATATTGTTTTAAGAAGAGATTGAGATTGCCCCCCACCCCCAACGACAAAATCTCTCCATTTCATCAATTGACCCAGGAAGAGAGACCATCTATATTTTCTTGGGTAAGATAAAATTTTTAGACTTTCCAGTATGTGATCTTTTTTCAAACAATTCAAGGAGGGAGTAGATTTATATTTAATACCCTTCTGTAGTCCTTCTGTTTTCCCATTTGAGTAAATTAGTTGTGTTTTTTTTTTTTTCCTTTTTTCCTACCTCTTCTTCGGTTAAATTTCCTTTGGATGTAATAACATTTTCTCTCCTCACTACCCCACCAGTCCATACCAAATACTCTCTACACATAGCTGTTCTTTTCCAATGTCCGTCTGAAAGTTTAAATGTCACATTTGCATTTCACTCAATGTTTAAAATACAAGAAGCTGAAAATGAAAAGAAACCATAGGACGGGGTCTTTCAGTGAATGGAAAATAGTAATAAATCCAGTGTACCGATCCCAGTTACGGGTGTTCAACCTTGAAGGACCCTTTCATTCATCCTGCTCAGTGGGAAACACTGACACAGTCCCCTCAATGGACCTGACGCCCATCTCTCTCTGTTCCCGGCAGTTTCTGGTGTGGAATGATCACAGTGTTGAGACATTTGCCTTCAGTTTGTCTTTGTATTCCCTAAGATGAAGACTTGTAGCAAAACGAAACCTAAATCTTTCTGTGACTGTACTGGACTTTAAAACTGTAAGGATAGGAGCGCCTGGGTGGCTCAGCTGGTTAAGCGACTGCCTTCGGCTCAGGTCATGATCCTGGGGTCCCGGGATCGAGTCCCGCATCAGGCTCCCTGCTCAGCGGGGAGTCTGCTTCTCCCTCTGACCCTCCCCCCCTCTCATGTGCTCTCTCTCTCTCATTCTCTCTCTCAAATAAATAAAATCTTTAAAAAAAATAAAACTGTAAGGATAGTAGGGATTTTGGTGGTAGGCTTGGATCAAGGGAGAACCATTTCTACCAGTTTCAAAAGCAGATACATTGCATTGGATAGTGCAGCAGTTTTCTTATCCTTCTCATGGAATTAGAAAAATTATTTGTCATTGAAAAATATATGCCAGCACTGAGAAGAAAGCAGGTTGTTTCACAGAAGATACTTTACAAAGAATGTGTCTTTAGAGGCAGATAAACCTGGATTCAAATATTGTCTCTATCACTTGGTGGCGGAGTGACTCTGGGATGCAGCTTTTCTAAGCCACGGTGGTTTTTTTGTCTGTAGAACAGTCATGGTAACATTCCCTTCAAGCTTTGATGTAAGGATCAGATGATGGGACATATGTAAGTTATTCTAAACCACATCGGGTAATTGTTAACATTCGGTGCATTTGTTACTATTGCTATTATTGCAAATAATACTTTTTACTAATATTAGTAAGCTAATGCCTTTTTTGTGTCTACTTCTGTCTCTATTATGAGAGTCACTCAAATGGATATCTTGTTCCATGGAAGTATCAACTTTGCAGGAGATACATACACACACACACACACACACACACACACATATACATACATATATATACATATATATACACACATATAATTTATCCTATATATAATTACTTATATATAATATTTATATTTTCTTAAGTATATTTATATATATTTATATATTTGTACATATTCTTAATATATATATATATTCTTCAGTGGACTTTAGGCTCAGAAAAGATTTAGGGAGTAAAGTTAATTGAGTATTTCAACAAGTACTGATTGGAGAGTCCTAGTCCGTGTCTCATATTCTAAAGGTTGCACATTCAGTAACAAACAAGGTGAATGAATTTTCTAGAACTTAAATTCTAGGGGAGAAAGAAAAAAAATAAACAGATACACAATCAAATCAGATAATTTTACAGAGTGGTATGTGTTACATAGAAAGTAAAAAAAAAAGAAGCATCTGACAGTTGGGGGAGATAATCTGGATTGTGTGGTCAGGGACAGGAGCAGTTTCACACTTTAGATGATTCTGAGTTTATTTCTGAATTACAAGTAGGATTCCGTTATGGGAAGACCTGGGATGTAAGGAAAGAACATTTTGGACTAACAAGGAAAGCCATTAAGCTGGCACTAGAAAGAAGACCAGTGAGTCTGAGGAAGACCAGAGAGTCTGAGGGCTACTGGCTTGGGCAAAAGGGATAGGGTGTTGAGGTGAAGAGGAGTGGTAGTCAGAGTAACATTGTGTCCACTTTTCTAGGCCACAATAAGGAATTTGCTGTGTGTTTTACTTGGAGAAGTAGGGAAAGGGAACAAATGTGAGAATGTGAGTTGGCTCTTGCTGATGTCCAGTTGTGGCATGATAATGGCTTGGACCAGGTTATGTCTAGTAGTGTAGATGGGAAATAGTGGGTGGATCAGAATAAATTTTGGAACTAGAGCAGATACACTTTATTTTATGGAGGTGAGGAATACAGAAAGAGAAAAAGAATTATATTTTCCTAAATTATTTCTAGTTATAGCAATAACTGAGACAGATGTGAAATCTCCAGAAAAAATAATAAATTCCAGTAATTATAAAATTATATCTGGATATGGAATTAGAATATTGGGAGTTGAATACCAACTATTCGATTTACTATGTGGCCATAAGCAAATAATATAATCTGTTAACGTCCATCTTCTATAAAATGATGATAATAAAACTGTATTTATGTGTCTGAAAGAGGTGTTTTGAAAGCCAAATAAAATAAAATCACTGTAATTTTATGGTAATATATTACTGAGTGTTCAGTATATGCAATACATTGCACTGAATGCTTTTATTTTATTCCTTAAACATTCATTATTAGTCCCACTTTACAGGTGATGAAATTTAGGAACAGAGAGATTTAAAAATGTACACATGGTACAAACGACAGATCAGAGTTAGTTCTCATGCATTCTTGAATCTAGAATTTGTGTTATTAACCATTACCTAAAAGGCTGCCTGTTAAGTCCCATAAAGGTTACTGATGCCTAGGAAGTCCTATAAAGGTTACTGAAGTTTATTGATATAAATCATCTTTAATATTATTTGGAATGATAAAAAGGGGAAAAGTGTTTTTATAGGGATAATTTTAAAAATCAGAAGATAAACTATGTATGAGTAAAAGTTCAACTTCTGAAACATGGCTACTTTGTAATGGGAAAGAAAACTGGAATGAAATTATGTGATAAGTTATCTTAATCCTTTCAATAAGAAAAAAAAGATTGACAGCAGTGACAGTATCTGATGCTTATTTGCTATCTCTTACAGCAACTAGCATCTATAAGTCCCTAAATAGGTGTTTGATAAACTCCTACAGAATACCTAAATCTTTTGGGCAATAGCCTGTATATTTCTATAGTATAAATCTATGAAGGGTAAAGCCTTGTCTTTTTTTTTTTTCTTGTCTTATTTTGCTTTCTCTCAAAATGTTTAGAATACTAGAGGTTCATTGAATTTATTATTTATCAAATAAAATCAGCTCTTGCTGCTAGGCACTAATGAGAAGGAACATGAGCACAGATGGTACAAAAGTGCCAATAAGTCAATGGCTATTTTCGTCACTATCCTCATGCAAAGCAATCATCAAATTGTTGAAGCCTGGGGTCCAAATTTGGTTTGAAAAAAAGGATTTGTTCTCGTCTTTCTGTTGTTAGTTTGTTTTCATTTCCTAATTGGTTAGACTTTTGCTTAAAAACCTAAGATTCCAGAACACATGGAACCTTGCAGATTTCACAATTTACATAATGGATTTTATGCCTAGCCTCATCTCATGTTCTATCATGTGGCTGAGCTTTGAAATACAGATATCCCAGAGATGTCAGGATATTACACTGGACAATACCTATTTCCCTGGTATATGACCTTATTACATATTTTATTTTCTCTGCATTAGTATTTTTCACTTTTGTGTCTTTCCTCTTTTATTTGCACCTAACATGTGTATCCCTCCTGTGCTCTATATATTCCAGGAGTGTAGAACAATGTGTGTTATACTACAAATCACCCTTGCTTAAAAGAGTGTCTGAGGTAACATATGCTTGTTAATTAAATGAGAGGTGCCTATGCTGCTGGGCATTTACACACATTTCCTGTCAGAGAAGAGTCTGAATCTTAAACAACAGTAATGAGAAGTTGCAAGTTGATGCATTAGGGGATGAATCAGCCACTTATTGCTACACAAGTTACCTCCAAACTCAGTGGTTTATAACAATATGATCATCTTTCATTTCTTTTAGGCATTTGGGGAGGGTTGGCTGGTGGTTCCAGTTGGGGGTTGCTTATGTGGTGCAGTCAGATGGGGGCTGAAGGTGGAAGAATAAGTGAACAGAGCAGATAGGGGCTGGCTAGCTGGTTCATCTGTCTCTTTATGTAGTTTCAGGTATTCTCCATGTGAACCTCAGCATGGGCTAGTTTGAGTCTCTTCGTATAGTGGCCTCAGAGCAGTCATCATGATTCCATGGTGGTTTGGTTCTCTCTTCTGAGTCTTCTAGAAAATCAGACAGGAGCTGAATCACCTTTATGACCTACACTTAGAAGTTACATAATGTCATGTCTGCCATACTCCTCAGTTGACTGTCGACCTAGGTCATTCACCATCGAAGGGGGGGGTGAAAAGCCCACCTTTCGATGGGAGGAGTGTCAAGGAATTTATAGACATGTTTTAAAGTTACCACAGTGGGTTATATAAAGTATACATCTTTCTTTTGGAGATTTTTCTGAAATCTCTGACTATATTCTCCCCTCTTGTATTCACATAGCAATATCTGTGCTGATAGGGAAACACAATTCATCAAACAAAAATTACCCTTTTGTGTAGTAGGAAGGAGGCCAATTTCCATGGGCTTCTCCATGAAGAGGAGAGGGAATTTGGCAATATATCTTATATCTTACTTCCTTTCCTCTTCTTTTGTCCACAAACCCTTAGGCTGGAGACTCCATCAGGCTGATTATTTCAGAGGAGGTACAAATTCAAAGAGCTGTATGAGCTCGTTGCTAGAAGGGAAAGCCTTCCTGGGAATCCCATTGTGAGTGGGAGAGGACAGATGTGTTAGCAGATGTTCTGGTAGATAATGAGTCAGTTCCCAGTGCACGTGGATAATCTGCAAGACAGCTAATCCATTCACAGATAATCAAGAATTGACCATATGCCACAGCTGGACTATGTGTGAAGGCAGTGCATAAGGAAAAGAGGAAAAACAGGAATTTGTTAAAAAAAACACTCATCATATGGATAATTCTGGCCCATTCACATTTGTAACATTTGTATTTATCAAAACACTAATACAATCTCCTTTTAATTTTCTTTTTTTGTGAAATAGGCAAGGTAGTTCTATTTCCATTTTTTTTAATGAAATGTTTAAAAAGGATGGGAAGGAAAAAGAGAAGACTAACGTGTACTGCTCACTAACTCCATGTTAGGCAGTAAGACATGCCCAGAACTACAAAAGTAATTAGTGATGTGACAGAGAGAATACTGGTATTTTAACTAGCAGTCCAATTTTCATGGAACAAAATATTATCTATTGCAAATCCAATAAAATATGCCTTTTAGTTGTAAATATTTTTTCACTTTGTGCATTTGCAAGTCAGAAAAATATATGCTAACCTCATAGAATCACTGTCTTTACTCTGTCTCATGACTGAGTTTCATTTTGTGGTTATCTCATGGTGCATTTGCATATGAAACAATTTCCTCAGTCTCATCAAGTGTGCTTGTGAAAAATTCAGATTCCCAGAACCTTCTCCCTAGAGATCCTGATTCAATAAGATGTGAGAGGGGCCAGAGACCTTCACATTTGAACAAACACTTTCAGTCAGTGGGGCTCTGAGAAAACATGTTAAGCAACACTGTTTTAGAGCCTTTCTCTCAACCTAAGGGTGATTTTGTCCCCCAGGGGATATTTAGCAATGTCTGGAAATATTTTTGGTTATCATTTTCAGGGAGTGGGTACAACTGATATCTAGTAGGTAAAGGGCAAAGGGGATGGTAAATTCCTAGTGTGAATAGGGCAGCTTCCATAACAAACCTGGCTCCAAGTATCAGTAGTGCTGTGGTTGAGAAATCTTGTTTTAGAGGAAGTGAAAAAGCCAGTCACATGGAAACACAGTGATTTAATCACTACTTTATACACACACACACACACACACACATTTATACATACACACATATATGCACACATATATTTATACACATATACATATATATTTATTAAATACATATATATTCATACACATACATATATAAAATATTTAATATTACATATCATTTGCATCTGTAAACTTCTTTAAACTTTATAGGACTTACTAAGAGACATTTTAGGTAATGATTCATGGCATAGCTCTGTATTCAAGAACGCATGGAGGGGCACCTGGGTGGCTTCATTGTTAAGCGTTGGCCTTCGACTCGGGTCATGATCCCAGGTCCTGGGATCTAGCCCTGCATTGGGCTCCCTGCTCCACGGGAGGCCTGCTTCTCCCTCTCCCACTCCCCCTGCTTGTGTTCCCTCTCTCTCTGTGTCTCTCTCTGTCAAATAAATAAATAAAATCTTAAAAAAATAAACAAACTCATGGAAACTATGGAGAGAGAGAAGGAGAATTTTCTCCTAGAACATATACAAACCAGGATTTTTTCTATACAAAATAAGGTGAGGTTAATTTCCTTTCTTTAACAGAAGCCTGTGTGATATGTCAAGAATTTTAGCTGCTTCTAATAATGCTTTATTTGTTGGGTATTTTTTTTTAAAGATTTTATTTATTTGACAGACAGAGAGACAGCGACAGCAGGAACACAAGCAGGGGGTTGGGGGAGGGAGAAGCAGGCTTCCCACTGAACAGGGAGCCCAATGCGGGGCCTGATCCCAGCACCCTGGGATCATGACCTGAGCCAAAGGCAGACACCTAATGACTGAGCCACCCAGGCGCCCCTGTTGCATATTTTTAACTACAGGACAGAACATGAAATAAGCTTTTTATATTAAAGATAATTTCAAATTCCCTGTGTAAGTTTGGACAGCCAATTCCAAATTCAGTCCTTCAATCCATAGACATAAATCAGATAATAATTTGTAAAACTGAGAAGGTGTAAAATGTGCCTTCAGTATGTTAAAGAAACAATCAAATACTTGGAAAAAAATCAGTTTGAAGTATACCCATGTGGATGTGACTGATTAGTGCTTTTTGAAATCCTACTACCTGGGGCTATACCCTAATATACATAAAGTTTTCTGACATGTTCTCATTCCTTTTCATTTTTAGCAGAATAGTGGAGACTACAAATAGGGAAGAATGGGAGATTTTAAAAAATGGGATTTCCTATGAAATCCAGTGAAAATATTTATTCATAAGTGGGAGACGAAAAGGAGATGTATTATCTCAGGGCTCACTTTTTTTCGACTATTAGCTATCCTTGCTACCCAGACTTTATTCTTTTTCTTGGAATACTTACATTCCATGTATCTGCTGACTATCCCCTTTGGATATCTCTCAGTAAAGAGTGGCAGTCCATCTTCCTCCTACCCCCTGCCTCATAGGTCTTTTTTCTAAGCACCAGGCTGATATACACAGACATTCATATGACAAATTATAGCTATTCTAGTTACACTAGCATTCAAACCCTGTGAGGTTTATACAAATGAACAATTCATGGGTCACTTCTGAAGTTTGTTTATCTCAATAATCCACTTAACCATTTATTCTATAATTATTTATTGAGTGAACAGTATGTGTAGACTTTCTTCTGGATGCTATAAATAAAGAATGAACAACAGGGCAACATTCTGACCTTCCTCAGGCTTATTAGTGAGCAAGGAAGGCAGTAGACAGGTAAACAAAGATGTATGTATTTTATGCAAATGTAGCAGGATAATGGGAACGAGAGATTCAGAGAGGTGGTTTTTCTATGTAGAATGGTCAAAGAAGGCCCAAACTGAGAAAACTGGGAAGTTTTTCTGTGAAGAACTATAGTGTCATGATTCTTTATTATTCCACTATTTTACTCTTCCAGTGTAACTCTCTTTCCATATTACAAAGCACCTTAATGACAAATACAGAAGAAATTCCAGAGTCAAGGCTTTAGAATTGCCATACCAATTTCAGATTTGTCAAGAGAAATAGGCCAATTTAAGGCAGGTAGACCTCAATGCCACCTTCTAATAAGAATGCATCTGTCCACTCATCTTGCAGATACCAGGCTCTGGTTATTTTATTCTGTCTACACAAGCAATTAAGTTCAATTACCTTATAATACTATCTAAGTCATCATGGTATTATGATGTAGTAAGATGAAAATTTACAGTTTAAAAAAAAGTGCCTTGATTTGAAATCTTGACCCTATCACTGTGTATAATTTTTGTATGCTATTTACTCTTCCTGAATCTCCTCTTATTTATTTATAAAATGAAGGTGATATGGATGGTACCTATTCCCATCCCTAGTTCCAAACATCATTTCATACAGCTGAGTTACCTTTTACTACAACTTGCTGTCTTTGGTTTCCATATTACAACCTGTGCATGGATTTCCTTCCATCCTTTTGCCTGTAAGTTATCAGTTCTCTTTGCTACAAATATTATTTATCAGCCATTGATTCTCAAATATTATCTCCAGTATGGATCCCTCATGTCAGCTGCAGACCCATGTGTGACTATATCTATGTGGGTGTGTAAATATAAAAATGTCTAGTTGGCATCTGCCCTTGGATTTCTTACAGCAATGCCAAACTTAACACATTCAAAACAGAACACTTAATCCTCACTTCAATTTTGATTTCCTTAAAGCTGTCATCTCTAGCAAAGTATCCACATATAAGCCAAGTCCTTCTAGGCACTTTAGACCCCCACCTAGTCTTGAAACCCTCAAAGCTCATGTTACCATCACATGGGCTGTTGCAGGAAGCTTATATCCAGTAGCCTTGCTGCCATTCTTGCCCCTTTTAGGTTCAGTACTGCATACAGAAAATGGAATCATCTGAAAATAAAAACAGTGTTAGCTAATCCTTTGCCATTTGTTTTACAACTAAATTCAGAATTTTCATATGATCTCAGAAGCCCCAACTTATCTACCTTCTCAGCTCCTGCTATTTTTCTTACTGCTCCTCATTCTTCAAATGAGTCATCTCCCAAGCATTTCACATCTGCTATTTCCTCTATCTGGAATATTTTTCTCTTTCCTGCTCATTGTGACAAAGCTAATTCTTCTTCATATCAAATGCTTCTTCTACAAAGAGGATTTCCCCATTAATTCCCTCCACCTCATTTAGGTTGGGCTCCCTTGTTATCAAACTCTTTATTTTTTTCACATAGCTTAACATAGATATAAACATATGTGATTTTCAGACTAAAGTCTGTTTCTCCCATGAGCCCATATAATTGCTAAAGAGAGAGGATGAATTGGTTTGTTCAGTGCTCTTTGGCACACCAGATTGGTTGGCATATTATATGATTCAAAAAATATTTTTGATAAAATGAGTGTGTAATAAAGCCTCATTAAATCTCATTATTATTTTGAGCAAAACTTTTATAATACAAAAAAATTAGTTTATTTCTAAAGTAGCTTCAGTACATGGTAATGATTTCAAATTCTCCTCAATCTTGTAAATAATCAGTCATATAATTCATTGCTTGATTCATTTACCAAGTTTATTTTGAGTCTTACTAAGCCTCAAGCATTGTGTTTAGCCCAGAAAGAATCAAATATTGAGGAATATTGCTATTGCCGTGGCTTGAAGTATATTAAATTTGTTTGTGGTGTTAATCTTTATCAATCAAAGACTTGAACTAAAATATCCAGTCATAGTAAAAAGAAAAGATGTTTACAAGGAAAGATATTTCTAGAGGAAATAAAAGGAGTTTCTCAATGCAACATTTTTAACTATCCAAGGGCAAATC
This sequence comes from Callorhinus ursinus, assembly GCF_003265705.2. Taxonomy (NCBI): domain Eukaryota; kingdom Metazoa; phylum Chordata; class Mammalia; order Carnivora; family Otariidae; genus Callorhinus; species Callorhinus ursinus. The sequence goes on from NW_027397099.1 coordinate 9,214,917, forward strand.
TGAGGCTTGGAGAAAATTCTAGCCGAGAGAGCAAGACAAAGGTCACTAAGTTATTTTAATTAAAGTGATTCATTTGAGGACAAAGGGACAAATTCTATGGAAGACAGAGCCCCAGATTTCAACTCCTGCTGTCAGTGGTAGATTTCACTCAGAATGAGAAGGGGCAATTCATATTCTAAGCTAAAAGCAAATAACTTTAATTAAGCCTGGCTCATGGGTCCAAGCTTGGGAGACCTTTTTAATAAAAGAGATCACATGAATGAAGAAAATTTTATTCACAACCTCACCAGGCAATTTCCCCCCTCCTTTTGAACTGCCTTTGACAGTTTCTTCAACATATTTGAGGATGAGAATAGATGAAAGAAAAGCAGTTCTGACCTGTGGCTTTAAATTTACGAAATGGGAATCTGTGGTGGTGCTACGGACACTTCATCAGCAAATATTCAAGATTCAGAATAAGGCAATTTAAAAGTCTTACCATCTATAATACTTCTTAATGAAAGAATAATGTTCTGTCCTTTTGTGCAACAAATTACCTGAACAAGTAGTTATAAGCATGTGTTGTGTAACTGGCACTGTTCTAGATTCTGGAGTGGGAACAGAATACAAAAAAGGGTAAAAAAAAAATGAGTATATATTATAGTGGTTAGAATGACATAAAGAATATGCCATATAGAATATTAAATATATAATGTATCAGATAGCTTAAAGTAAAATACAAAGTAAAAACAAGTATTTAAAATAATAGGTGAAGGGAAAAATGCTGGGCATGAGTGGATAGTTGAGAGAGAACCTGTACTAAAGAACTTTTGGTGACCAGTTTCTCTGGACTGCTGTAGTCAGAAATCGATAAATGATGTCACTTCCTTTCTTCTATTGAGTTCACCCTTGGGTTGACCTGTTAGAAAATTCTTCCGCTCATATTTTTACAAGACCTGTAATTCTAAGAGGTTTAATATTGGTTAAGGACGGAGTCTACTGTTGCATCTGGAACAGAGTAAAACAAATATATTCCAACATTCAGTGTTTGTCTGACACATTATTTTCAGTGATTAAGCTGACAAGCCACAGAATCAATAAGAAAGTCATACGGGGCGGGGGGCGGGGTGAGGCGGCGCCTGGGTGGCTTAGTCGTTAAGCATCTGCCTTAGGCTCAGGTCATGATCCCAGGGTTCTGGGATCGAGCCCGGCATCGGGCTCCCTGCTCATTGGGGAGCCTGCTTCTCCCTCTCCCACTCCCCCTGCTTGTGTTCCCTCTCTTGCTGTGTGTCTCTCTGTCAAATAAATAAATAAAATCTAAAAAAAAAAAAAATGAAAAAAGTCATACTGGAAAAAAAAGTCATACTGAATATATTGAACCGTTGAATGTAAATATGGAGCTATAATGTTCCTTTCATTATTAAAATGCAGAGACATACTTATCTAGCAACATTGTATTTCCTTTATTCAAGGTGCATGTGATTCAAAGATACATGCGCAGGTCTACTAGAGTTCCCTGGACACGCGCGCGCCTAGGCGCGCACGCACAGGCACTCCACGATAAACTGAATGGTCCTGTTTCCTCCAAATTTTTAGGTTGAAAGCTAATTGCCAATACAATGGCATTTGGATGGGGTGGGTCTTTGGGAGGTTATTCGGACATGAGAGTAGAGACCTCAGGAATTAGATTAGTACCGTTATAAAAGAGGCCCCAGGGAGCGCCTTCATTGCTTTGGCTATGTGAGGTTGCATTGAGAAGGTGGCCATCTATCAACCGGGAAGCAGATTCTCACGAACTGAAGCTACTGGCAGCTTGAACGTGGAATTCCCAGCCTCTTGAACCGTGAGAAATAAATCTATGTTTTTAAGCCTCCCAGACTGTGGTATTTTTGTAATAGCCCAAACTTAAGACACGCCCTTATTATTAAAAGATGTGTGATTGTGTACAGTAGGAAAGCCCTGTACTTAGAGACAGAGAATCTAGGATCAAACCCCCATCCAGTATAGATGAGCTAGCTGGTGACTTTTACAAGCATGAATTTCTCCTCTTTCAAATGGGAATGTTGATACCTGCCTCAGTTATTTGTGAAATAACAAAATTACTTTGAAATTCACCCCATAAATGCTAGTGGAATTGATCTGTGGCTGGTGAGTATAATTTTTAAAACATCATGGCAAATTATGAGTAAAGTCTTAGAAATTATATCCCCGGGCGCCTGGGTGGCTCGGTTGGTTAAGCGACTGCCTTCGGCTCAGGTCATGATCCTGGAGTCCTGGGATCGAGTCCCGCATCAGGCTCCCTGCTCTGCAGGGAGTTCTGCTTCTCCCTCTGACCCTCCCCCCTCTCATGTGCTCTCTCTCTCATTCTTTCTCTCAAATGAATAGATAAAATCTTTAAAAAAAAAAAAAAAGAAATTATATCCCTGACTCTAAGAGTGGAATATAATATGGTATCAGGAGCAGAAATTATGTGGTTAAATTGTATGCTGTGGTACATCTTTTTAATTAAAAAAAAACCACGATTTGTTTTCAATTTCACTAATCATCTGTGTCAACAATTGATAAAGCAAAAATTATAATTTTCATGTGTCAACATTAAACCTATAAAATCTTGTTAACAGCTAGCATAGTTGTCTCAAAATGTTAGCCTGTTCGATAAATATGTACTTAAGGAGAAAGGGCGCGTGGCCTTCCCAGAGCCATGCTTCTAAATGTTACAGCAGTTCTAACATACTTTTAATTAAATAAAAATTAAAACTCAGAAAATGTCACAAAAGGGTAACCTAATATTTGATCATTAATGTACTTATGCAAAGGGATATTTACAACTGTGCATTCAGAAGTGATCACCTTCCCTTTCCAAGTTCCATGAAACCAAGATTTAAGATAATGTTTACATAAACTTTAGAGCAGAGTTTCTAGGTAGTCTTTGCCCTGTAGACATTCTCTGCTGATTTTGATTCGAATAAAGTGCTGAGAGGTGTTTACATTGTAGTTTCCTTTTTTGTTCAACTATCAAAAATACCTCATGATTAGAGCCAGTTAAATTCTTGTCTAAGATCACAAAAGACTTTCTTATGCAAGATCACCGTATCCAAGTTATGGAAGACATTCAGTGGTGAACTCATCACTTCTGAATAGAAATACCTGAACCACCTGTGTCTGGACGTCCTAAAGAAATACAGAGATATTAGAATCACCACTAGACCCTAAATGTTAATAACTCTCTCTTTACTTAAAACATAACAGCCCAGTCCCTTATCCGTCCTCTGGTGATGTTAGTGCTTTTCATGCTTACTCATAGGAAGAATGGTGAACAAGGGATTGCTGTCCTCATTCTGTGTTACAAACCAGCATGTCCCTGTAGACAGCTATTCTGTTAGCAGTATTCACCACTTAAAACTTCATACTCCTAATTCCTTCTGTCTTTTCTCATTGCTCTTATTTGCCAATACTTCAATCACTGTGAGTAAAAATGTGTTATTTCCAGTACATCTATTTCCATAGAGCAAAGTGCCATCTCTAGATCTAAAACAAACTGTTCTTGCTGGAGTCTGTAAGGAAGAAGAATAAGTAAATTATCTTATGAGGAAATACTTGATTTTAAAAAGAAATAGCAAAATGTCTTTTGACATTATATAGCTTTCTAGGTTTGTGTCATACCAAATGCATACATGCCACATCCCTCTGGGGAGTTCCTCTTTGGCTCTCTGTTAAGTTGGTGCAATCCCATATATGCTCTCCCCCTATTTTTTTTAATTTACCCTTTTTTATTATTATGTTATTCACCATACATTACATCATTAGTTTTTGATGTAGTGTTCCATGATTCATTGTTTGCATATAACACCCAGTGCTCCACGCAGAACGTGCCCTCTTTAATACCCATCACCAGGCTAACCCATCCCCCCACCCCCTCCCCTCTAGAACCCTCAGTTTGTTTCTCAGAGTCCATCGTCTCTCATGGTTCGTCTCCCCCTCCGATTTCCCCCCCTTCATTCTTCCCCTCCTGCTATCTTCTTCTTTTTTTTTTTTTAACATATAATATCTTATTTGTTTCAGAGGTACAGATCTGTGATTCAACAGTCTTACGCAACTCACAGCGCTCACCATAGCACATACTATATCTTAGAAATAAGAATCCAAATGATAATATAAAGTGTTTAATTAGAGTATTAATTGATAGTGCCCATTTAAGTAGACATGTGTTTTCAAATAACATGTTTTAAGTTAATTATAATCACAAAGATGTTATACATTATATATAATCACAAAAATTTTTACCCTGCTTTTTTCTTTAAATTTTTTATTGTTATGTTAATCACCATACATTACATCATTAGTTTTTGATGTAGTGTTCCATGATTCATTGTTTGCACGTAACACCCAGTGCTCCATTCAATATGTGCCCTCTTTAATACCCATCACCAGGCTAACCCACCCCCCCACCCCCCTCCCCTCTAGAACCCTCAGTTTGTTTTTCAGAGTCCATAGTCTCTCAAGGTTCATCTCCCCCTCCGATTTATTCCCCTTCATTCTTCCCCTCCTGCTATCTTCTTCTTTTTTTTTTTTCTTAACATATATTGCATTATTTGTTTCAGAGTTTTACCCTACTTCTGAATCTGTATTAGTTTATGTATATATATAATGAAAGCCTGGACTTAAAGACATAAAATTCTTCCACACGTGTGTATGTGTACTATAACAAGAAGGATATTTTTTTAATTATAGGTTACATTGGCAGCAACTGCCATTTCTCCAATAGAAAGCTATTTATTTGTTCCTCAAATTTTATTTATATCCTATATTCTTCTAGGCCCTATTTTAAGATGATGGTGAAAAGTGATAATGCAAAGTCTGTACTCTCAGGGAGATCACAATTGAGATCTCAATTCAGTATCTCCTAGATCTGTAAACATAATGAAGGTTAGCACTTGATATATCATTTCTTGGAAAAATCAGGTTGACAGTCAAAAATGGTACAAGGGACCCATCTATTGGCTTAAGATGTGGAATTATCTCTGGGTTAGTGAGGCTAATGCTTTAGAAAATACATATTTTTTCTGATTCAGAATCAGATATTTTCATAGGAAGATCAGATTTTCTAATACTTAGTCATAAATGATTTTTCATCTCTTAACTCTAGGTATTTTTTTTTTAAAAGATGAAAAGCTTGTGGGAGTCACAATTAGAGTCAATTATAGTTTGATTGACTTACTTTGGCATTAAAACACCTAGAGGAGGTTATTCCTCTATAAAGAAAAAATAAAATTCTGTTCCTATGTCTTTCAGATTTAGGATTTTGCTCTTTTCATAGAAAGTAGCCATGGTGCTTGACTGGACATAAGAATTAAAATATATACCACTGAAATGAGACATGAAGAATTCTGAGTGAGAATTGAGAATGACAAAAGGGAGGTGGGAAGAGAGAAAATAAACACAAAATATAGAAAATGGCAATTTAATAAAAATATGCCTAATGTGTAGCCAGAATAGTTACTCTCTCAATGTAGTTCTTTATTTACCCCACATTTTATTACAGTTTCTGTAGCATGCTCTGATTATCAGATATGTATACCTTCACTGCTCATTTTCACTGTTTTCTTGGCTATTTTTGAGTCCTTGCTTTCTTTATAAACTTAAGACAAATTTATCCAAATCCCCTTTACCATTTTGGTCCTTTTGGAATTTTAACAGGAACTACATTAAATTTTTATTAAATTTGGAAGAATTTACATTTTTATGATATTAAATTTTTCTATTCAAGTTACCTTTCCATGTGCTATATAGCTTTTTTTCATATTAATTTTATGCTTCTATTAAGTATATCCCTACATATTTTTATTGCTATTGAGAATGGATTTTTAAATTTCCATTTTGCTTATGTTTTTCTGGAGGAGAGAAAAATCTATTCATTACTGTATACTTGTATTAGAATCTACTACTTTACCACACTCTTTTATTAAACTCTAGTTATTATACTTAAAACCATTGTCATCACCATGTAGGGATGGTTTGACATATTTTTTAATATGTATGCCAGTTATTTCATTTTTCATTTATTATTTCAATTGCTAAAATCTTACAGTATCCCTATTTCTGGTTTGAACTGGTAAGGTTTTAGTGTTTTGCTATTTAGTATAATAGTTGCTGTAACATTCAGTAATCTATCCTTATTGTAGTTAGGTTGCTTCTTTCTCTTTCTATTTTACTTTAAAGTGTTAAGAATAGTTGCTAATTTTTCCTAGTTTTATTGAGATATAATAGACATATGACATTGTCCTAATCCAAAATGTACAACAGAATCATTTGATATATGTGCATATTATGAAATGATTTCTATTATAAGGTAACATTCCATCACCTCACATAGTTACGTATTTTTGTTATGATAAGAACTTTTAAGATCTCTCTTAGCAACTTTGAAATGTACAACACAGTATTGCTAACTGTGGGTGCCAATGCTGTACATTACATGTAATTCTTAAAAATAATTTTTACATTTCTGTGGTGCCATCAAGTCTTTACTCTGCCTAAAAATGACATTCTGTGGATTTTTTCTCTTTATATACCTTTCAATTTACATCTTTACTTTTCTCATTTTCAATATATGCATGTGGAATTGGGGAGCATGAATTAATACAGGGGAGTTTTCTCAGAGAAGATTGGAAAAAAATGAGCAAATAGAAAATAAATTATAAAAAGAACCATTTAAGGAACCAACAGAGATAAAATTTAGAGTTGAGATACCTCAGACAGTCTGTGACTTTACTGACATGTAGAGAAGGATATGGACCTGATCGTTTTTCTTTTAGGAAACTGCTACTTTCACCATATCCACAACCCTCACAATCCTCACAACATTAAAACAGTAATTCAGACTGCTGAATGCAAAGATAAGAACAAAGTGCACCCATATTTATGTGTTAGGTCATACGGTTTATATAACTTTTGACTGAGAAAAGTACTCTCAGATCTCATATCTATTAGGTAGCAGTGGTCATTCTAGTGCTAAGTTGTGTCTTAATCATAGAATATTCCCTTTCCATGCTAAATGTTTTCTCATTTTTTATTGCCTTTTAATATCTCCTCACTCCTACACACAGTTTATGAGGATGGGGATTTTCTGCCTGTTTATTCATCACTGTGCCTCAGCACATAGAATAATGCTGGTTATATAGCAATACCCAAAAATATTTCCAGAATTAATTAATGAATTGTAGCAAATATATCAGCTGGGTGGTACTGTGCAATTAAAGACAAAGAATATTTTTAAAAAATAATTATAGTCAGATTAAGTATCGGATGAAACCACCTCAAGTAATAGTGAGTTCTAGTCAGTAGAAGTCAGCTAACAAAGAACTAGAATGTGGTACCGGGATTCAGGTACCAAGAAAATAGTTGGAACAGATGATATTCTAAAAGTCCTTTCTATGCTTCTTTTCTATTATTCATTTATTTTTTCCAAACTGTCATATTTGTCAAACAACATACATACATACATGCATACATGTGTGCATGTATGCATATCTACCTACATATGCATGCACTTTTCATTTTTTCCTTTGCCACCAATGATTTGTTCTCATTAAAATGGCTTTATGGTTTTGCAGAGTTTTCCAAGATTCATTTTATGTGCTACACAAATGTTTAAAACTTGGAATGACTGCCTTTGGCTTAATTATTTTAAATCATTCTGTAACTTTTATGTAACATAGTAAATGTGAACTTTATTTGCTTCTAGTGAAAAAGTTAAATTTTGCATGCATTCATAACTAATGAAAGTACAAAGTAATTAACACTTTTCAGTGCTTTCTGATAAGTGCCACCATAACATAGCAATTAAGCCCTCAAAATCCACAAAAAAGATACAGGAAATTATAGTCTTTAAATTCTATATTAAAATTTGGAAATCTGTTTTAGGTGTCTGTAGAGTATGTATGTGTGTATTAGGTAGAGAAGAAAGTTCAATTTAGTTTAAAGTTTTGATTAGGGAACCTACAATCAGGAAGTACTGAATCAATTGTTTAAAATGCACAATTTTGATTTGAGTGTTTTTTTACCAATAAGCTATGTTAATGTTCTTATTTAAATATGGAACTAAAGCCCTTGAAACAATTTAACATGTATAAACTGTCCCCTCCAAAACCCATCCCACTTCTGTTTTTTAATGTGTAATCAAGAGTCAGGCAGTTTTACAAGTACATTAAGTTATAAATTACATCTAATTGGATGATTACAAATATTTAGTCCTACTAAAAAAAATCGGTGTTAAGATTTTTATTTTGTTGTTCTAGTATGGTTTTAGGTATCATCTAAAATGTTACATGTGGTCTAGCTGGTAAAATAATAAGAACAACAATAATCCTGGGCTCTGAATTTGATTGCAGTGGGACAGAGGATCCTGTGGCAAACACTGCTGATATACTTACTCATGGATTTTATTATGATCGTGAAGTTACTGGGTTATCCATTCAATTTCTCTTCATCTCTCTTATTGCAGATTGTAGTACGACAAAGCTGTATTATAGTAGTATGTTAAAATTATAGCATGATAAAATTATAACAAAATTGGTATCAGTATGATAAAATTATAACTCGAAATGCAGTTTTTCAAGGAAATGAAAGAAGCCTATGATTTTAATGGTAATGTCATAGTAAATATAGGATTTTTTTCTTTTTAAAGTTTATTTCTGGCATTATAATTTTAGCTATGTGGCCTTGCAGGGTGGATAAATCTCTCTTTGCTTCATTTCCTCACCTATATACTGCAGATATTGATGACACCTTAGGTTGTAAAGAGAATAGGATATTTTAATAGAAGTACATTGTTTAGACTGACTGGCACTTAATAAGTTCTGAGTAAATTTTATATAATACTGTTTTTTCTTTATACTCATTTTAGTAGACTAAAATAGAATTATTTATCTGAATTATTATAATTAATCTACTAAAACTTAATCCTAGCCTCAGTTTGTATTTCATAAATAGGGATAAAAAGAGATTTCCCCTAATGTGACAATTTGGAATGTTATCTTTTGAATGGGTTCTAAACTTTAGGATATAATTGTTAAAGATGGCAGTATATTTAAATTATAAAAAGTGTATGTATACTTAATATTCTATATGTGTGTGTGCATGTATATATGTATGTGTAAATGCATATGTGTTATGCGCATGTGCATATACACAAACATTATAACCTTTTCACGACTTGTATCTGCCTGATTGGACAATTTCTTGTGCTCCCCTCTCCAGTTAAGCTGGGGGGGCTGGGGAGAATTTGCTGTGCAGGGAGGGCAGGAGAGGTTACAAACATGTCTTCTCAAAGGTGGTTTCTAGTAATCAATTTATATGGAATATTGAAAAGGTCAATGTAATACAGCATGCTCTCTAATTCTTTGAAAATATGAGGCATTAAAATTCTGATGCCTCATTCAAGGTTGTAATGAGAACATAACACAAATTGAACCTATTATTTTGACAGTGATAGTAATGAGAATGGGAAATGAAATAAACTTAATGATACTGCAAGTGACTTTTTTATTTCAAAATTTCCTAACTTCCTTGCTGTCTGTTTTGCAAAGGGAAACCATAGTACACATACACGTACTAAGTTCTTTAAAATAAATGTACCCCATGAAAGAGTGGAACAATAGGTTAATTTAAACACTAAACAAATGTTCATGGCTTGTATAAAGTCAAACGCATGGAAGACCTCTATTTTCCTTTAAAGCTGACTCTCCTCTTAGAAGGGCAAATTTTTGGAAATCTTTCAAAATAAAAACAACAAGGCTTATATAAACTTATAGAACTTAGAGCTGTAAAAGCGACTAATATGTTAAGTCTGGTTAAGTCAGGTGAAGAAATACGTTGAGAAAAATCCTTAAAGCTATGGTGACGGTAGAGATGAGAACTCCACTCTAGATCCCATCTTGTGCCTCACTCATCTCCCTTTCCAAGTAATTATTGGCTGTCTACCATGTGTCAGCAACCACCCTGTCTTCTTTCCATTCATAAAATTAAAAATGAATACATAAATAAACTATAAATGCTGCTTCTACGAAGAGAAAAGGAATCACAAGATAATTGTGAGGATTCTGCAGCTTTGGAAAGGCAAAGGCAATCCAGTCTTCCTTTATAATGTCTTTAAGAATTATGAACTGTCTGGTTTTTCCAGAAGTGTTGGCTGAATACAGAGAAGGATATCTACTGGTGAATTTGATCAATGCAGAAAACAAAATTGGATTTCTTTATGCCCAGAGTGTACTTTAGATTTAGGCTGATAGACGTCACTGATCAAAGTTGGCTGGGCTCTGCGCATGGCTAAGATGTGATGAATGCCCCTGGGTAAGTGTTCTGTACACCTGCTTTTGTGCTTTGACTTAACTTTCCATTTCAGCATAAACCAGGGGTAAATAGGTAAACATTTTACTCATGAATCAGGAGCAGGAGACACAATACTTCTTTCTTGTCCAAATCAAAGCTACTTTTTATTCTTTTACTTTTATGATATGGAGTCATAACTTTATTTATTGTCTTATTCTACAAATATTGGGTACCCTGCCCTTGAGGGGCCATCAACTGCTGTGAGTTTTGATTCAAAAAGTGAGCAAAGGCAGCTGTACTTCCTGGCTTTAAGGAGAGTAATAACAAGTAAGGCAGTAAGTATTAAAGTACTACTTCAGTAGAAGTTAAATTATACCAGTGACAAGTGATATATAAGAGAGTTACAAGGAATGATGAAACTGTATCTTAGGACAATTCATTTACTGCTATAAGTCTAGGACAGTGGCTGGTACATAGTGGACCCTTAGTGAATTTGTGTTGAATGAATTTGACCCAGTCAGGAATGGCCTCCCTAAGGAATTCCTGCTTCAATTCTGCTCTGGGGCTGAGGGAAGTTAATTAGTGGAGAGGTTGGGATAGGGGTTCTGTGGGTCAAGAATTGTGCTAAGTTCAAGGAAGTTAAGAGAAGGCCAGTGTTTCCAAGATCTAAGGAAATTATATGATAACATAAATTATATGTGTATGTGTCTATCTGTGTATATATATATATATATATATATATATATATATATATATATGTGTGTGTGCGCGTGTCTGTATATGTGTATGTATATATATATATACACACACACAGAGATAGACACATACACACAGTATATACGCATAGACACATATATATTGAATGGAATATATATTGAATATATTCATATTTATATAGTCAATATAATTTTATATATAATTCAATATTTATATATTCTCTATACAGAGAGAGTGTTGACAAAAGATAAACAAAGCTAGGGAGCTAGACAGAGATAAGATTGTATAGGGCACTGTGGGCAAAATAAAAGGAGAATATCCCAAAGGTAATGGGTAGTCTTTAAAGTGTTTTAGATAGGGACAGGAATGAATGACCTCATCAGTTTTTTTCTCTGTTTTTAGAAATCCACAATTTCAATCCAAACTTCTAGCTCTCTTAAAGGCACCGCCATTCAGTGTTAAACTGAAAAATTCTGCCCCATTGGCTTGGGACAATTAGGGTAGGATCTAAAAGGAACCTGGAATCTCTGGATGTAAACTTTGCCCCAAGTACGTTGAACATAAGAAAGAGTGAAGAACATTGGAAAATAGGAAGTGGGGCTGGAGGAACCTAGAAGGTAAAAGTGATCTTGAATCCTAGATAGAAGGATGTAACCTAAGACTTGGAGATTGAGAGGTTGGTACTGGATGAATGTGCTTAAATGGACACAGAAAATGGAGAATCACAGCCAAAAACATGTACCAGCCTTGCTTGTGTTCAGTGTAGAATAGAGGCAATTTATAATTGGATCAGATCAGAACAACTCTTGGAATTAAAACCATGAGAAATGTGATACAAAGAAAAAAGAATCCCTAATTCCATCATACTGGGTAATAGATCAGAAGCAAATATATACTCAATTATGCATAAGAATATTATCAAATAATACAATTAATTATTAATGCATTCATTAAGAATATTATCAAATGCTTAACATATTTTAAGAACACTGGTGAGCTAAACATGTTTCGTGTTCCTAATTATCACACCCTGCTATAATCTCTGATGTTTTCATATGCTCTTCAATTGAGAGTAATCCCCTTAAATAATTGAAACTAATAAGCACTATTCTACTAGTTACCCCCACAGTGTAACATCATCATAGAAAAGGAGAGGTTAAAATAGTCTTTTTGTTTAGGCTGAATCTGACCTCTGTACACATACAACTCTCCTACCCTCAAGTCTCTCCTCAGTCAGACTTGCCCTGAAGTTTACCATGGTACTTTTAAGCCTGTCATTTAGTGCACCCTAGAGTTACCTATCAACCCACATGTTCAAGTTGCCACAACTCAGAAAATTGTTCTAAAATTTATTGAGACCCCCTGATTTTATTTATGGAAAAACTCTGCAGTGCTCTGCAGAGTATATAGTTCCTTGCTGAAACTTAGGGATATAGCAGAGGTTCTGAAACATGTCCAGCCTTCCCCTGGCTTCTCCATTTCCTGGAAATGGACCATTTGTCATAGGCCTAGGTTATGTAAGGATCTTTGGCCTAACATCACATGTTCAACTCTAGATTATAATATAGCCCTCCATCAGCACTGCTTGGAATGCCTTTTTTGGGGGGAGGGGCATTCAACATGTGAGATTCTTTTGGATATTCACATCGGCCAGAGTGGAATCCCAAGCAGCATGCTTTATTGGATATTGTTTATGACTGTGCTGGTTTCACTTCATTTTTAACATTTTCCCTTTCACTCGTGATTCACGTCATACTTCCAATGAGTTTTGTGACTGAATTTTTTAAGTCTATATGTAAATGGCCCTATTCTAGTTCCTGCCTCTCTCTGACTAGCTTATTAGACTACTCTGACCCTGTACCATAGATAGATAAAAATTACTTGTGTATATATACACATTTGTGTACACATGTATGTATGTGCACAAATACATTCTCTCTCACACACACAAAATAGGATTCAGAAGAAATTATTTTAAATATTTTTCCTGGAGGAATATTAAAAAAAAAAAAAAACAACTGTAACATTTTGAGTAAACCCTGGATGATACGAATCTAAAATGACCCCTGCCCTGGAAGGGCCATCAAGCATCTGGGGTTAAATGTTGAACAGAGGGTTGGATAGGATGATGATTGAGACACTGTGGAGTGAGAGATGTATTGTCACTGACAGTTCATTTCATGATCAGCTGAAAATTCTACTTTTTTTTTTTTTTTAAGATTTTATTTATTTGAGAGAGAGAGAATGAGAGATAGAGAGCATGAGAGGGAAGAGGGTCAGAGGGAGAAGCAGACTCCCTGCTGAGCAGGAGCCTGATGTGGCACTCGATCCCGGGACTCCAGGATCATGACCTGAGCCAAAGGCAGTCGCTTAACCAACTGAGCCACCCAGGCACCCTGAAAATTCTACTTTCCGTCAATGAACTTCGTATTGGACAGCGCCAGACCTAGTGCCACAGTAGTCCTCAGGTCATTGTTGTCAAAAGTGCAGCAGTCTACAAGGAGGGAGACCTGTATCCTAACCCTAATTCTGCAATTCTATTTGAGAGATACTAAACAAACCTATTTCATTCAGTGTCCTTGGATTAAACTCTTCAATGAGTGGGTTGGGTTTTCCTCCTTCCTAAATGTGGCTCTATAATCAAACAAGCTAAAAAGAGATTTTCTGGACCTGTCCTATACCACTGAATCAAAATATCCAGGAGTGGAGCCAGAAAGTCAGCATTTTTAGAGTAGGTCTTCCAGATTGTAATGTAAAGCCCAGTCTAGGATTTACTACTCTGTAACAGGACAGTGTCAATGTCGTCTGAGGCTCCATCACCAAGGACCTCTTGCATTTACTCTTTAGCCTTCATATGTATTTACACGTGTCAGTTAGTTAGCTACCATCAAAGTTTTTACGAAGATACTGTTCCTCTTTTTTTCCTTCTTCTTCTTTTTTGTTTTTAAATCTTGCAGTAAAGCTATTAGCTCTGCTTGGAAAATACTCTGTTCACTTTTACTGTCTAACTTATGCTATATTTTCATTTTTAACTTGGATATTTCTTCCTGTCTAATGTCAAGACTTGGTTAGAAACATCATGCATGTTTCTATCACATAGTACCCTCTATGTCCCAATCTTTTCACTTACTCTTTACTATCTATATACCTATTTATCACCCTATATACCTTTTAAGTGTAATTGTTTACTTTTATCCCTCAATCTGAGAGCCAGGACTATCTATATCTTACTCAGTGCTATATCCTGAACTCTTATTAGTAGGCCCAGAACAAATTTATTAATGCTTTAATGCTATGTTTGTGATATTATGCATATATACATTATAAATATATGCACATATATACATCTATATATGCACATATATAGATGTATATATACTATAGTCAACTAAAGTTTTTGCTCAGCATGTAAAACTCCATGTGATTACTGATATAATTTAAGACAGGAGAAGAAAAAAATGTGACTTTTCGATTTTGCCCCTTAGTGGTATTTAAAATAATATTTAAAAAAATCTTGAAAACTATAAAATAGTCTCTACAGCTGTAACTGCCTCTGTGGACCTCTGAGTTGCCAGAGAGGCACAGTTTGGAAATCAATGAACCAGCCATGTCTCAGTTCCCTTCTGAGTATAAAAATCTTGTAATGTTATCTTTCTATGACTGAGTGCTTTTATTTATTTTATTTTTTATTTTATTTTATTTCATTTTTTGAACAAGAGCGAGAAAGAGAGAGAGAGCATGAGCTGGGGCTCAATCTCACAACACTGAGATCATGACCTGAGCTGAAATCAAGTCAGATGCTTAACCAACTGAGCCACCCAGGTATCCCCTTACTCATTCTAATTTTCTGCTCTCTATTTTATATTGTCTTCATATTTCTATCCCATAATGGGATCTGGACTGATATAATACCAAACAACAAAGAAAATTCAGTAACCTTCTAGTTCAAATTCTTGCTTCTACAGATGAGTTAAATGAGGTCCTAAGATTATAAGTGACTGCCTTAAGATCACAGAATCAATACCACAGACAATAGGGCAGGATTTCTTAACTTTGGCACTAATGACATTTGGGGCTGGATTATCCTTTGTTGGGGGAGCATCCTGTATGAATATAAATATGTATATTCATCAGCAACTCTGGCCACTACTTACTAGATGACAGTAGCACTCATCTGGTGATACATACAAGTGTCTCTTGACTTTACCACAGATACTCTGGGGAGCAAAATCACCCCTGGATGAGAAACACTGCTCTTGAGGGTCTCGTATATGAATTTCTTTCTTTTCATTTTGCCCCATCCCCTCACCCTCTGCCTCCAACCCAACTTGGAATTAGTATGTCTCCAACAGGAACAAATTACAACATGCTTTCCTTTTCAGAGATGTCAGAGTATGGTAGATTAAAGATGGTTGTAAATAGTGTGTGGGGTTCAACAAAAAATGCACCTCTCATGATGTTGCCTAAATGATAAGTTTAAGTCAGAGACCAGAGCTTCCTCTGCTTCTGTATCCCTCCAGAATTCTCTGGGAGTAGCCCTGTTGCTATAACAGTTTACTGAATAATCAATGAAGTCTGTTACTTCGAGACCTGTTTTTTCAAATAGGTAGGGAATATCAATCCCTGTTCTCATCAAAATGATTGGGAAAAAAATCCCCCACAAAATAGCCCTTTTAGCATAAAACATTCTGCCTGTTGATTTCAGATACATTCTTCACAATTCAACTTGTTCTAATGATGACCAGTTTACATGAGGTTATAATTCCTCTATTGTGGAGACAAATGTGTCATTCACTTTAAAGTCTTCAGAATCATGAAAGCAAGTGGTTCCTGTAAAACACTTTTGTCCACTGACAACTCATGACCCATTCACTGAAGACTTTACTCTTACTGAGTATCCTGCTATGTGTTCAGGTGATTGGAAGATAGAAGATATAATAATACCATAATGAAGGAACTCAAAAGAGTCATAGCCAAGAAAGAAAAACAGACATAATTGTGACAACTGTTATGACAGACATAGCCTCTAAGTGGTGAATGTAACATAGGAAAAGAGAGACCTGGAATATGACCGGCACACAAAGAAGTGGATTATATTATGTGCTGACTACACATCATGTGCAAAGGTGGAGAGGTGTTAGCACATTCTTCTTTATTTGAATGGCTAAAAGATACTTAGTATAAAATAATGAACATAATAATGTAATGATAAATTGTAGAATAGAGGAATAGTAGGGGGGGCAGTCAAAAAAAATCTTCTTCCATCTAAATAAGGGTTTTCTATTTTAAGGAGAATGCACAGTTTCTTTTGTGGCAATGAGAAATCACTAGAGTTTTAAGCAGAGAGGTGAAATGATAGATCTAGGGTTTATAAAATCATTCTGAGGATGTTAAAAGGAACACCAGATAAAAAGCTAGCATAATAGATGAGAAATAAGATGACAAAAAGCTAAAGTAGAGAGGAAACAGCAGATAGAAAGAGAAGACTAATGGAAAAAGAACAATAGGATGGAGAGGTGGGAATATATAGGGAAAAAAATCTAAGGATGAACTGATGGACTTTGGTTGCTACGTAGACATGAGGATAAAATAGAACAGGGAATATGGGGCAGGACAATGTGGAGGGCTGAAGGAGAAAATAATTTAATTCTGGTCATGGTCATTTTGAGGCACCTGTGAGATGCCTAGTTTAAGATGCTCAGTAGAAATGTCTGAAACTCACGGGAGAAGACTTAGCTAGAGACAAAGACGTAGATATCAACAATAGACAGAAAGGGATGAAAAACAGCCTCCCAGAAAAAGAGCAAGAAGAACAAAGGGCAATAGGCTAAGTGCAAGAAAGCTCAACAACTTCCATGTAAAAGGGACTTTCTTTTTGCTGAATATGTAGAATTCCCACCACAGGGCTTGTGCACATTACGGTTTCTCTGCCTGTAAACCTTGACAAAATTTTTTTGTCCCCTTGACAAAAATTTTACTCTTTTTTCCAGCTTAGAGTTTTAAATACTATCCATAAATAAATAGATCCCTCTTATTCTGTCACTGCATCTTTTTTGATTCCACCATAGAATTATCAAAATGAGTAATTATATAGTGAATTATTTCTTTACTTGAGCATTGTCTGTCTCTTCTAACAGATTGCAAGCTTCTTGAGAACATGGGCCACAGGTATTTTATTTATTAATATATCCCCATTATGTGGCAGGGTGACTAAATAGAGTAGTCACTCAAATATTGGGTGAATGGGTCAGTGAATATTGGGCATATGGGCCATTATATAGGTCTAACCCAATTTGGAGCTTGGTGTGAGGATTGGTCTTATTTCTTTGAGACCAAGGCTGCCAAATTTGATTTCTGGACCCCAGATTTGACATTCTTTATTTCCTCCCCCCTTCTCTTCCAGGAATCCATAAGTCAAGCCTGTAACCTTGGGAAAGACATTTGTTTTAATCCTAAAGTTGCTCCATAGATTCCATGTTAGATGAGAAAAGGATCCTAAGCACCAAACATTATCAACGAATATGGAATACTTGTTGCTGAAAGGGGAGTTGTTCTTTTTAGTGAAATTATGCAGCTGCGATCTTGTGACATTAAACTCTGTTCTTAAATGACACTACATGTGAGAAAGGTCAGACTTTATAGAATAAAGTCAGTCAGTCCTGTCTTTCTAAAAGACATTAGATATGTTAGATCGTCAAAAGAAAAGATGATCTTTCTGGCCCAGTCCATAGTTAGGAGAATCTAGATGCTTGCTGAAGATGTCCTGAGCTATAAAACCCCATGATAAGAATTTCTCATATCCTTATGGACCCATATTTTTCCCTCCAAGGAAAATCCTGATACACAATGTTCACTTCACTCTCTGTTTTCATTATATCAACTACCTAAATAGCACTTGTATCAATGACTTTATCTGCCCGTCCTACTAATGACAGTCTAATTTATTTAGACACATAAAAACTGGGACAACTCATAAATAAAATCATTTGCATGAACTGATTTCTAAATACTGCTCCTTCATTTTTCTTAGGTGTTAAATGGAAACAGTATTACTTATCCTTCGTTTATAGTCACACTGGTTAAACAAATGCTCCAAGAAAGGGTCTATCACAGTGGCTGATATTATAGATAACTGGTAAATGCAAAATCTCTTCCTTCTTAATGATGCATTAAGTTTGAGTTAGTGTGTAATCTGTCCCATTTGTAATGACATTTTAAGCATTACTTCTAAGTGTGGCTTTATAGTGTCCTCTTGAGTACTCATCAAAAACCCAATAGTTATGTAATTCAGTTAGCGACATTTAGGCAATGAGCTTATCTTTCATGAATCCAATTTATTGCCTCACATCTTGGCTAGTGTTTGCTCTCCTTTATTTACTTAGGACATCAAGGACATGGATAGTTGGGCCAAACTCCTCTAAGCCATATTTCAGATCAGCTGTCACAGACCTCCATGTTTAACCTACTCTATAAGCCTAAAACTATATCTGTGTAATGAACATTTTCTCAAGTCCTTTATGTTCCAGACCTGGGCTAAATGATTAGGATAAAAATAAATCAGATGTAATTTCTGTAGACCAGGGACAGACCAAAACTGCCATCTTTTCTTTATAATTCCCTTTTGAGATGAAGTAAATTTATACCCATTTTATAAATAAGAAAACTATGGCACAGAGAAGTTAAAAGATACTAAGAACAAGGTTGCACAGAGAAGACTCTAATGCATGCTTCTTAATCCCAAATGACATTTTTCTTGTAACTCCATGGAGAACCATCCAGTCCTAGGTTCATACTGAAGAAGGGGTAGGAGTTGAAGTTTTCCTAGCAAAAAAGCAATAAAGTAAAAGACATCTTGATTACTCCAAGTCTGGAAAAACTCCAACTCCAAGTTCAGCAGAAAAGGTGAAAAAAAGTTTACAGGAAATGTTTTTTTTATTTATTCATATTTTAATTAGTCTATTAGCATGTGGAGATAATGCACTTTAACGGGACCTTGGCAGGAAAAGTACATTTTAAACAATAAGAAACCAGGGAAAACATTGAACATAGCTATTATTTTTGGCAGGAGTCTTTTCTTACATCTTTTTTTTTTTTTCTTTTTGTTTCGCCTCTCTGGTAACAAAAGGGGAAAAAAGTTTAAATGGGAGAAGATTGCATAGAGTTGGGGATTAACATATTTAATTTACATAATGTCAGTGTGTTAAAGACTATGGAGGTTGCAGTAGTATAAAATATTCTTAGTTAAAAAGCAGCTCAAAATAGGAACCTCTTTATTGTGCACATTTCACCAAGTTCATTGTGCGGCTAAGTTAAAAAAGAACACCATTTTCTCTGCAAAGGCAGCATGAGATATACATAGAGGTATAATTATTTAGGAAGAAGAGTTGTTCTTCATTTGATTCACTCCCCAGGTGATGTAATGAAGACATCATTGATGATATAATTTGACCCCCCTGGCCTATCAAAATGGTAAAGTCCACACAGAAACATAGCACTAGATTTAAAATTTTAACAATATATAATCAATGATGTTGGAAAGTCGTGTGTGTGTGTGTGTGTGTGTGTGTGTGTGTGTGTGTGTGTGTGTGTGTGTTTAAATAGAATCTTCAATTCTCCCTCTGTGAAAGGCACAGCGGGCTGCATAGTTGCTCTCCCTCTTGGATGCCACTAATGCTTGATGGCAGCTTTCACTCAGTCTGCAGAAAGACCACAGTGCATTCTTCTTTACCCAGCACGTTTAGCCTAATGCCTGCGTTGGAACAGCATTCCAGGAGTCTTAATTCATAAGTGCAGCAATTCAAAAACTATTCTCTTTCCAAAACTCAGCTCTCCTCTAGCCAGATGTCTTTGGCTTGCTTTTTATCACAAAGGTGCTGTTTGGAAGTGAGGGAGGGGAAGAATGAGGATCAAGTTAAGATCAGTGCAGTGTAATGATAACAACATGGGATTGGAGTAACTAACTGGGTTCCAAGACTCCCTGGAGTGGAGAAAATGCTTTGTCCCTTGCATCTTATTTTCTTTCAGGTATAGGGAACTCCAGTATTGTGATACACCTAGGTGCTCTTCATTCCTTCATACTCTTTATCTTGGAGAATCTGGAGTGACAATCATACAAGTAAATTTGTGAAGAGTAGGAATCATCAGATCTGAGTTGCATTTCTTCCTCTTGAGTTCAAGCCTACATGTGTCTAATAGTCCTAGAAGCCATCTTACTTAGGCAGACATGTTCTAAGTAATTGGGCCTGTGGCCCTGGCCCAGACTCGTTTGGGACTGGGTAACCCCATATCAAATTCTGGGTTAAAATAGTAGCAAGCTCATCCAGCTAATAGATCTAATGCTGCATCCTCTGATCTTATCTTTCCTTAACAATAACCAAGGATATATTGTGGCTTCCATATGTATTCTTTGTTCTATTTTCAGTTTGTTCAGAACCATGTTTGAAAATGAGTGCTGTCTATATTACAGATGCCCATCGAGAGTTCACTACCCCCCCAAAAACTTTATATTGTTGACCAGGAGAAGTCTGGGTGCTTGGTCTGTCCTAGACAGGAATGTCCAGAATAATTGTTTTTATAGATGATTATATTCATAACCTGTCCTTCCTTAAAATGGTGCTCCTAGGCAAGATGGCGGAGGAGTAGGAGACCTAGATTTTGTCTGGTCTCAGGAATTCAGCTGAATAGGGATCAAACCATTCTGAACACCTACAAATTCAACAGGAGATCGAAGAGGAGAGTAGCAACAACTCTCTGAACAGAGAAGCGAACACTTACTGGAAGGTAGGACGTGTGGAGAAGTGAATCCGAGGCGATATTCGGGAGGATGGACGACTGGGGAGGGAGCCTCTGTCGGCCGCTTCTGGCAAGTGATAGAGCCGCGGAGCACAAAATCAGACCTTTTAGAAGTTGGCTCCGCTGAGGGACGTTGCTGCAGTGGCTAAGCGGGGGTGGAATCCTCCCGGGATAGTGTGGTCTCAGGACCCTTGAGATCACAGAAAGACTGGGGGTGCCTGAGTGTGTCAGAGCTCCCAGGTATTGGAGCGGGGAAACCGGCTACAGAGACAGAGCCGAGGCACGGGCTCTCAGCTCGGGGTTGCCATAAACTGTGATCCGCGGCCCAGTCGGGCCACTGCTCCTCCAGCAGGGACCCAACAAGCGGCAGACCCGGGGAGACTCCCCTTTCTCCCCCGGGAGGAGCGGCGCGGGAACGCACTGCAGGGATCTGCTGGGTTTGGAGACTCCACACGGGGTCGGGTGCCAGAGATACAAACACTCAGTCACAGGCCGGGTGAGCACAGAGTGCGGCCGGAGACCAGGGAGACGGGAGTGACTGCTTTTCTCTGGGGGTGCACTGAGAAGCGGGACCCTGAGTTCGCAGCTCCTCCAGGTGGAGGTTGGGAGGCCACCATTTTCGCCCTGGTCCTCCAAAGCTGTACCGAGAGCTTGCAGGGAACAAAAGCTCCTGAGAGCAAACCCAAGCAGCTCGCTCAGCCCAGACCAACAAGGGCGGGGCAATTCAGCCTCTGGTAAAGACATTTGGAAACCACGGCAACAGGCCCCTCCCCCAGAAGATCAGCACAAACAGCCAGCAACCCAAGACCAAGTTTACTGATCAAGGAGAACCGGGAGAACTCCAGCGCTAGGGGAATACTGCACAGAGAATTCATGGCTTTTTTTTACCATGATTCATTAGTTCATCAAAGTTAATATTTTTAACTGCTTTTTTTTAATTTTTTCTTTTTCCCTTTTTCAACCAACATCTTATCAATCCCTTTAAAAAAAATTTTTTTTTACTTTTCATTTTTAGAGTCATATTTTATCCCTTCATAGTAGTGACCCTTATTTTTGGCATATATATATATATATATGTTCTCTCTTTAAAATTTTGAGATACTGTTTCTTCTAACAGATCAAAATATACCCTAAATCACTAGTGTATGGCTTTGTTCTAGTCTCCTGTCTAATCACATTCTCTCCCTTTTTCCTTTTTTTTTTTAAATTTTCTTTCTTTTTTCAAACAACTTATCTTATCAATTCCTTTTATAAAATCTCTTATAATTTTCATCTTTACAGTCATCTTCCATCCCTTCATTGTATCAACCCTTATTTTGTACATATATGTCTTTCTTCCTTTAAAATTTTAGGAGACACTTTTTTCTAACAGACCAAAATACGCCCAAAATCTAGTGTGTGGCACTGATCTATACACTAGCCTGATCATATTTGATCATATTCTGCTTTTTTCGTATTGTTCTGTTTTTGTTTTTATCTTTTTTTTTTTTTCCCTATCTCTTTCTTCTTTCCTTCCCTTTCTTTTCCCCTGGTTTCAGGTCTTTTCTGATATGTATAGAGTATATTTGCTGGATGCGTTGTTAACCTGTTAGCAATCTGCTCTCTCATTCATCTATTCTCCTCTGGACAAAATGACAAGACAAAAAAAAATCACCTCAGCAAAAAGAACAAGAGGTAGTACCGTCAGCCAGGGACGTACTCAATACGGACATTAGTACGATGTCGGACCTAGAGTTCAGAATCATGACTTTAAAGATACTAGCTGGTCTTGAAAAAAGCGTGGAAGTTATTAGAGAAACGCTTTCTGAAAAATACAAGAACTAAAATCTAACCAAGTCGAAATCAAAAAGGCTATTGATGAGGTGCAATAAAAAATGAGGGCACTAACTGCTAGGATAAATGAGGCAGAAGAGAGAATCAACGATATAGAAGACCAAATGATGGAAAGTAAAGAGGCTGAGAAAAAGAATGATAAACAACTATAAGATCACGAGGGCAGAATTCGAGAGATAAGTGATACGATAAGACGAAACAACATTAGAATAATTGGGATCCCAGAAGAAGAAGAAAGAGAGAGAGGGGCAGAAGGTATATTGGAACAAATAATAGCAGAGAACTTCCCTAATGTGAGGAAGGAAACGGGAATCAAAATCCAGGAGGCACAGAGAACCCCTCTCAAAATCAATAATAATACGTCAACACCCCAAAATCTAATAGTAAAACTTTCAAGTCTCAGAGACAGAGAGAAAATTCTGAAAGCAGCTCGGGAGAAGAGATATGTAACCTACAATGGTAGAAATATTAGATTGGCAACAGACCTATCCACAGAGACCTGGCAGGCAAGAAAGGACTGTCATGAGATCCTCAGAGCACTAAACGAGAAAAATATGCAGCCAAGAATACTATATCCAGCTAGGCTGTGTTGAATATAGAAGGAAAGATAAAAAGCTTCTAGGACAAACAAAAACTAAACGAATTTGCAAACATGATACCAGCCCTCCAAGAAATATTGAAAGGGGTCCTCTAAGCAAAGAGAGCTTAAAAGCAGCATAGATCAGAAAGGAACACAGACAATATAGAGTAACAGTCACCTTACAGGCCATACAATGGCACTAAATTCATACCTTTCAATAGTTACTCTGAATGTAAATGGGCTCAATGCCCCAATCAAAAGACACAGGCTATCAGATTGGATTAAAAAACAAGACCCATCAATATGCTGTCTGCAAGAGAGGCATTTTAGACCCAAAGACACCCCCAGATTGAAAGTGAGGGTGTAGAAAACAATTTCCCATGATAATGGACACCAAAAGAAAGCCGGGGTGGCAATCCTTATATCAGACAAATTAGATTTTAAACCAAAGACTGTAATAAGAGATGAGGAAGGACACTATATCCTACTTAAACGGTCTCTCCAACAAGAAGATCTAACAACTGTAAATATCTATGCCCCTACCATGGGAGCAGCCAATTATATAAGGCAATTAATAACAAAAGGGAAGAAACACATTGACAACAATACAATAATAGTGGGGGACTTTAACACCCCCCTGACTGAAATGGACAGATCATCTAAGCAAAAGATCAACAAGGAAATAAAAACTTTAAATGACACACTGGACCAAATGGACTTCACAGACATATTCAGAACATTCCATCCCAAAGCAACGGAATACACATTCTTCTCTAGTGCCCATGGAACATTCTCCAGAATGGATCACATCCTAGGTCACAAATCAGGTCTCAACCGGTACCAAAAGATTGGGATGATTCCCTGCATATTTTCAGACCACAATGCTTTGAAACTAGAACTCAATCACAAGAAGAAAGTCGGAAAGAACTCAAAGACATGGAGGCTAAAGAGCATCCTCCTAAAGAATGAATGGGTCAACCAGGAAATTAAAGAAGAATTAAAAAAATTCATGGAACCAATGAAAATGAAAACACAACTGTCCAAAATCTTTGGGATACAGCAAAGGCAGTCCTGAGAGGAAAGTATATAGCAATACAAGCCTTTCTCAAGAAACAAGAAAGGTCT
>NW_027397099.1:9249271-9249568 GCF_003265705.2 Callorhinus ursinus
GCTGGTTTCATGTTTGCAAATTCCTTTAGTTTTTGTTTGTCCTGGAACCTTTTTATCTCTCCTTCTATTTTCAATGACATCCTAGCTGGATATAGTATTCTTGGCTGCATATGTTTCTCGTTTAGTGCTCTGAAGATATCTAGCCAGTCCTTTCTGGCCTGCCAGGTCTCTGTGGATAGGTCTCTTGCCAATCTAATATTTTTACCATTGTAGGTTACATATCTCTTCTCCCGAGCTGCTTTCAGGATTTTCTCTTTGTCTCTGAGACTCGTAAGTTTTACTATTAGATGTCGGGGA
>NW_027397099.1:9249668-9414024 GCF_003265705.2 Callorhinus ursinus
AGCTGCTTTCAGGATTTTCTCTTTGTCTCTGAGACTCGTAAGTTTTACTATTAGATGTCGGGGTGTTGACCTATTTTTATTGATTTTAAGAAGGGTTCTCTGTGCCTCCTGGATTTTGATGTCTGTTTCCTTCCTCACATTAGGGAAGTTCTCTGCTACTATTTGCTCCAATATACCTTCTGCCCCTCTCTCTCTTTCTTCTTCTTCTGGGATCCCATTTATTCTAATGTTTTTTCGTCTTATCGAATCACTTATCTCTTGAATTCTGCCCTCGTGATCCTGTAGTTTTTTTTCCCTCTTTTTCTCAGCCTCTTTACTTTCCATCATTTGGTCTTCTATATCACTGATTCTCTCTTCTGCCTCATTTATCCTAGCACTTAGTGCCCCCATTTTTGATTGCACCTCATCAATAGCCTTTTTGATTTTGACTTGGTTAGAGTTTAGTTCTTTTATTTTTCAGAAAGCGTTTCTCTAATAACTTCCACGCTTTTTTCAAGCCCAGCTAGTATCTTTAAAGTCATGATTCTGAACTCTAGGTCCGACATCGTACTAATGTCCGTATTGAGTAGGTCCCTGGCTGACGGTACTACCTCTTGTTCTTTTTGCTGAGGTGATTTTTTCGTCTTGTCATTTTGTCCAGAGGAGAATAGATGAATGAGAGGACAAAATGCTAACAGGTTTACAACGTCCCCAGGAAATATACTGTATACAAATCAGAAAAGACCTGAAGCCAGGGGAAAAGAAAGGGAAAGAAAGAAAAAAGGAGAAAAAAAAAAAGAAAAAAAAAGATAAAAATAAAAACAGAACAATACAAAAAAAAAGCAGAATGTGATCAAATATGATCAGGCTAGTGCATAGATCAGTGCCACACACTAGATTTTGGGGCGTATTTTGGTCTGTTAGGAAAAAGTGCCTCCTAAAATTTTAAAGGAAGAAAGAGATATATGTACAAAATAAGTGTTGATACAATGAAGGGATAGAAGATGACTGTAAAGATGAAAATTATAAAAGATTTTATAAAAGGACTTGATAAGATAAGTTGTTTGAAAAAAGAAAGAAGATTTAAAAAAAAAAAAAAGAAAAAAGGGAGAGAATGTGATCAGGCAGGAGACTAGAACAGAACCATACACTAGTGATTTAGGGTATATTTTTATCTGTTAGAAGAAACTATCTCAAAATTTTAAAGAGAGAACAACTTATATATATATGCCAAAAATAAGGGTAACTACTATGAAGGGATAAAATATGACTCTAAAAGTGAAAAATAAAAAATGTTTTTTTTTTTTAAAGAGATTGATAAGATGTTAGTTGAAAAAGGGAAAAAGAAAAAGAAAAAAAAAAAACAGTCAACAAAAATTAACTTTGATGAACTAATGAATCATGGTAAAAAAAAGCCATGAATTCTCTGTGCAGTATTCCCCTAGCGCTGGAGTTCTCCCGTTCTCCTTGATCGGTAAACTTGGTCTTTGCTTGCTGGCTGTTCGTGCTGATCTTCTGGGGGAGGGGCCTGTTGCTGTGGTTTTCAAATGTCTTTGCCGGAGGCTGAATTGCCCCGCCCTTGTCGGTCCTGGCTAAGCAAGGCTCGGGTTTGCTCTCAGGAGCTTTTGTTCCCTGCAAGCTCTCCGTACAGCTTTGGAGGACCAGGGTAAAAGTGGTGGCCTCCCAATCTCCACCCGGAGGAGCTGAGAACTCGGGGCCCCGCTCCTCAGTGCGCCCCCAGAGAAAAGCAGTCACTCCTTTGTCCCCAGTCTCCGGCCGCACTCCATGCTCACCCGGCCTGTGACCGAGCATTTATATCTCTGGCACCCGACCCCGTGTGGAGTCTCCAAACCCAGCAGATCTCTGCGGTGCGTTCCCGCTCCGCTCCTCCCCGGGAAGGAAGGGGAGTCTCCTTGGCTCTGCCGCCTGTTGGGTCCCTGCTGCAGGAGCAGTGGCCCGACTGGGCTGCGGATCACAGTTTATGGCAACCCCGAGCTGAGAGCCCGCGCCTCAGCTCCGTCTCTGCAGCTGGCTTACCCGCTCCGATACCTGGGAGCTCTGGTGCACTCAGGCTCCCCCGGTCTTTCTGTGACTCCAAGGGTCCTGAGACCGCACTGTCCCGCGAGGGTTCCACCCCCGCTTAGCCACTGGAGCGACGTCCCTCAGCGGAGCCGACTTCTAAAAGGTCCGATTTTGTGCTCCGCGGCTCTAGCACTTGCCAGAAGCGGCCCGCGGAGGCCCCTCCCCTGCCGTCTATCCTCCCGAATATCGCCTCGGAATCACTTTTCCACACGTCCTACCTTCCAGTAAGTGGTCGCTTCTCTGTTCAGAGAGTTGTTGGTACTCTCCTCTTTGATCTCCTGTTGAGTTCGTAGGTGTTCAGAATGGTTTGATCCCTATTCAGCTGAATTCCTGAGACCAGACGAAATCTGGGTCTCCTACTCCTCCGCCATCTTGCTCCGCCCCCAAATAAATAAAATCTTAAAAAAAAAAAAACTTATCAAACTCAACACCCAAAGAACAAATAATCCAATCAAGAAATGGGCAGAAGACATGAACAGACATTTTTCCAAAGAAGACATCCAAATGGCCAACAGACACATAAAAAAGTGCTCAACATCGCTCAGCATCAGGGAAATCCAAATCAAAACCTCTATGAGATACCACCTCACACCAGTCAGAATGGCCAGAATTAACAAGTCAGGAAACGACAGATGTTGGCGGGGATGTGGAGAAAGGGGAACCCTCCTACACTGTTGGTGGGAATGCAAACTGGTGCAACCCTTCTGGAAAACAGTATGGAGGTTCCTCAAACAGTTGAAAATAGAGCTACCATATGATCCAGCAATTGCACTACTGGGTATTTACCACAAAGATAACAAATGTAGGGATCTGAAGGGGTATGTGCACCCCAATGTTTATAGCAGCAATGTCCACCATAGCCAAACTGTGGAAAGAGCCAAGATGTCCATCGAGAGATGAATGGATAAAGATGTGGTATATATACACAATGGAATACTATGCAGCCATCAAAAGGAATGAGATCTTGCCATTTGCAACGACGTGGATGGAACTGGAGGGTGTTATGCTGAGTGAAATAAGTCAATCAGAGAAAGACATGTATCATATGACCTCACTGATATGAGGAATTCTTAATCTCAGGAAACAAACTGAGGGCGCTCGAGTGGTGGGGGCTGGGAGAGATGGGGTGGCTGGGTGATAGACATTGGGTAGGGTATGTGCTATGGTGAGTGCTGTGAATTGTGCTAGACTGTTGAATCACAGATCTGTACCTCTGAAACAAATAATGTAACATATGTTAAGAAAAAAGAAGAAGATATCAGGAGGGGAAAAATGAAGGGGAGTAAGTCAGAGGGGGAGACGAACCATGAGAGGCGATGGACACTGAAAAACAAACTGAGGGTTCTAGAGGGGAGGAGGGTGGGGGGATGGGTTAGCCTGGTAATGGGTATTAAAGAGGACACATTCTGCATGGAGCACTGGGTGTTATGCACAAATAATGAATCATGGAACACTACATCAAAAACTAATGATGTAATATGTGGTGATTAACATAACCATAAAAAATTAAAAAAAAAATGGTTCTCCTAAATGAAGAGAAGAAATTTCAATGTCTCTAGCTCCATATAGACCTTTAGTCATTTGGTCATTCCTTTCATTTCCCCACATTAGTATTTCCCCCAACTTCTGTATCCTTTCAGGCCTTAACTCATATTCAGCCTTCTATCTAGAATGATTACACCTTTTCTTCTCCAGTGGGTAATTTCACCTGCCTCATCTTTCAAGGCCAAACTCACATGTTTTCCCCTCTGAGAAATTTTATTACTTGTTTTTATCTCCTTGTTCTCAGGACTTCTTATTCATATCTTTAGAATGCATTCATCACATTGTAACATCAGTAATTATGCATATGTTATGTTTTTTTTTTCCCTTCCTGGTGAAGTTATGACCCCTAGAGGATAGGTGCAATGAATTTACCACTTCTCTCTTTATGGAACCTAAAAAACACTAAATATTAAACAAATACATAAGGAATATAATCCATAGCATTTCCAGAAAGTATAATTTGAATTTATAAAATGTGAATTTTTTTTTAAAATCTCTATTATTTAAAAAGAAAAATCTCCTTTAAAAAAGATCATCAGACCCTTTGTTTTACCTTGGTATCCTTATGTCCTTTACATTTATGATGTTAGTTTCTTCTTCCTTTAACTTAATAACTAGCTATTGGGTACTTGTGCTTATAAACAAAATGTTGATTCTTATGTAATCAAATTATATACAACTGAGGAGTGAATGTATTGCTTGGTATTACAACAACTTTGTGAAATTGGGGAATAATTTTTTGAAGAATTCCAATCAAGAAAGAACTTTTTCTTACAAACTATCTAGTGAATGTAATTGATTTTATAGAGAGAATTCATCAATACAAAATATTTTAACACTAACAGTAAAATGATAGCTAACAGTAATTATTACATGTCAAAGGTTTTTTAAAGCAGTTCACAAATATGAAATTACTCAGTGCTCAGGACAACACTGTTCCATGTCTTCATTTCCCCCACCTTATAACTGAGAAAAATGAGCTGTCCAGGTAGGAAATATCTCTACTACTATCTGAATCAAGTAAACCAACTGCAAGTCTCATACCCCTAACTTAATGTCACGATGGTGGAAAGATAAAAACAAAAAACAAAAACTCATATACTTTCAACATAGCTCATGCATTTTACTTGTAGTTTTCAAATGCCAGGAAAGGGCACAGGTCTGAAATAATATTTTTCTTTCTTGTTTCCCTTCTAGTCTCACAATATCGTAGCTACTCTCTAGCATAGCAAAGCTATTCAATTTCCTTTGTTTGTTCATGGGCTCTGTAAACACTCCCCAACCCCCAGCCAATGCATGTCTTTTCCTACTCTCTCTTCTCCCTTTCCATCTCAGAGTTCCTATGACCAAAGTCCAAAGGAACAACCAAGAAAGACCAACTCCTCTTCACTTCAAATATTACTTTAAGAAAGTTATGCCCAGTTAGCCAAACTAAAGCATCTCTCTCTCATCCTCTAACCCATGACCTCCCTTAAACCTATGAATCCCTGGTTTTACTTTATTGAATTACCAGTTACATGAATGCTGTCTGTCCCCCGCTCATTCCTCCTAGCACATAAGTTCCTTGAGATGAAAAACATGATCTTGATTACCACTCTGTCTAAAAACGAAGTAAAACAAAGACGAATGAAAAACACAAGTCTGACTGACTAGAGTGTATCAAGGGGAAAAAAAGCCTGAGGACTTTGTAATTAAGATCAGTGGTAAGAAGAGCTTGAGGACATTCACATTATATGATTTTATTATAAATATTAAATTCTAATATTGATTTTATATAATACGATATATTAATATATTTAATACTACATAGACCCACATACACCTAATATGTATTCTGGATAAACTATACTATTTATTAACTCACATACCACTAAAGAGCAAAACAGATAGGCCTTCACATAATAAAACATGCTGGAAATAAATATGTGTGCAGCTGACAATCCAGACAAGACATAGTTAAATGACTCTTACAAGATTTTGGTTCCTTCTCCATGTCCTGGGTAAAGAACATCTCTCGTTATTGTCATAGATGTAGACAACACCTGACTCTAATAACATTAAAGAATGAATCATTCATTATGATTAGACATTGAGTTTAATATTCTTTTTTTTTTTTAAGATTTTATTTATTTGACAGAGACACAGCAAGAGAGGGAATACAAGCAGGGGAGTGGGAGAGGGAGAAGCAGGCTTCCTGCGGAGCAGGGAGACTGATGTGGGGCTCAATCTCAGGACTCTGGGATCATGACCTGAGCCAAAGGCAGACACTTAATGACTGAGCCACCCAGGCACCCCTGACGTTAATATTCTTTGTGTATTGTTCTTCGTGTTTTTGATTCATAATTGTGCTAATGAGAAAGGCATTTTTATTGCCCAGATAAATTTGGGGAAACTGAGGCTTAGAGAGGTAATTGGATTGCTCTAGGTCAAAGAGTTGGGATTCCAGCCTAAGTTTGATGGATTTGAAAGTCTATTGGCTTAGCCATGATGGTATAACTTACTGAATATCATAAAGTGTCCAGTACACAATTGGCCAAATCTTATAATTAACAGCCCTCATCCATCCACACTTTGTCCTAGCCCTGTCCAGAATAGAGAGTTAAAAGAAAACATTTATCTCTTATTTGTCATTTTGATGTGGGAAACCTAAGTTGTAGGTGTTTATTTTTCCTTTATTTTTCTTCCAAATCTGCCACACATATACTGAATGCTTTTTCCCATTCTCTGTCTTCCATGTCAAGAGTCATTTTCATATCAACTAATGGTACGTCAGGGACATTTTGTTTACAGTTATTTGCATCTGCCAGAAATAAGGGCTTTTCTTGTTCTACAGCACAATCTTTGGGTTGGAGTGCTTACATTACTTGGCAACTATATTCCCAGGTGCAAGGCAATGGATTCTAAAAGAAATTTAACACGAGAACAATACACCCCTGGCAACAGTAGTCAAGACAGCATATTGTGTTTATTCTCCAAACTTCTAAGGCTTTAGACGGGAGTCTTCCCTTATTACTAGCACTTTGCTGTCATTTAAGTCTGCTTACAGTATACAAATCTCTGTGAAAAGTTGGAAGGGTAACAATTGGAGAAGAAATGGTTCCCTTTTAACCATCCATTTTCCGCACAAGATTTTACTCTCCTTCTGTATACTTATTTATGGTAACTGCTTTTAGAATAACAGTAAACTAAAGATGATACAAGGAACAATAGATATTTATTGTATGTAAGCTCTCTAAGGGATCAGACAATATCTGTATTTTCTTTATTATATTCCAAAAATAGCTGTTATATTACTATAATAGCTACCCTGCTTTAGAGCACAAAGCACATTGTAGTACACACTGTAGCCTTAACAATTGTCAAAGGATTGCTGGTCAACTTCTGTTTTACCATCTCTCTGTATCTAACTTGCAGGAAAGTAGTATCAACACCCTTTTGCTGATTAGAAAACACTGCCTCATAAAGATATGTCCAAATTCATATAGTAATTTAATAGAAAGTATTTTCCATCTTTTCCCAGAATGACCCTCAGACTTAGGGCTTCCATTTTCAAAGGCATTTTCCAGTGATATTTTTCCAATTATTGAATGTTTTGAACATGGTAAGACAGTGGAAAGTCCCCATAAACCTTGGAATCACAAAAGCTAAGGCTGAATTCCAGTTATATATATTAGATATACAGCTCCTTTCCAGTTTTTTCACCCTGAGATCAGATGGTAAAGATATTACACAGTTATTAGGAGAAGCAAATAATAGCAAAGTCCTGACACCTAATGGACTCTTAATACTTATTTATATTTTGTCCCTACTGGGGTATATTTCTTTATGTACTAATCACAGAATTCTGATTAATGCAAAGTTCATAATGAATTCTCAATGAAGGCCAAATGAGGAGCAATGTGTTTAATATCTGAGCAGGTTAAAAACAGATGGAAATATATTCCTCTAGCTTTTCTTATATCTAGGAATGCAATGCAGTCAGGAGGAAAAAATAAACTGGATTATTACATCATCCACCACTAATTACTAAAGGGTTGGCCTTTACAAGTTATGAGATTTCTTAACTTCACTTTTCTCACCTATAAATTTAGCTTACTAATACACAAAATTAAACAAGAAAAACTCAGTGAGTCATCCAGGATAAATACATCACAAAAGAAGCTTGATATATATACACAATAGAATATTATGCGGCCATCAAAAGGAATGAGATCTTGCCATTTGCAATGACGTGGATGGAACTGGAGGGTGTTATGCTGAGTGAAATAAGTCAATCAGAGAAAGACATGTATCATATGACCTCACTGATATGAGGAATTCTTAATCTTAGGAAACAAACTGAGGGTTGCTGGAGTGGTGGGGGGTGGGAGGGATGGGGTGGTTGGGTGAAAGACATTGGG
Organism: Callorhinus ursinus; assembly: GCF_003265705.2. Classification (NCBI taxonomy): domain Eukaryota; kingdom Metazoa; phylum Chordata; class Mammalia; order Carnivora; family Otariidae; genus Callorhinus; species Callorhinus ursinus. The sequence goes on from NW_027397099.1 coordinate 9,257,675, forward strand.
GAGGGTATGTGCTATGGTGAGCGCTGTGAATTGTGCAAGACTGTTGAATCACAGATCTGTACCTCTGAAACAAATAATGCAATATATGTTAAGAAAAAAAAAAAAAAGAAGAAGATAGCAGGAGGGGAATAATGAAGGGGGTTAAATCGGGGCGGGGGGGATGAACCATGAGAGACAATGGACTCTGAAAAACAAACTGAGGGTTCTAGAGGGAGGGGGGGATGGGTTAGCCTGGTGATGGGTATTAAAGAGGGCACATTCTACGTGGAGCACTGGGTGTTATGCACAAACAATGAATCATGGAACACTACATAAACTAATGATGTATAGTGATAAACATAACAATAAAAAATTTTAAAAAAAGCTTGATACAGTTTAGCCTTTATTTTCACAGTTAGGTGTATGTAGCTAAAACAAATCCACGAAACTAAGTTTTCCTAAAATACTGGCATGGTAGAACAGAGATGACTATTAGATTCTGCTTTTCTTCTTTGTCTTTATATTTTATTTTCCAGTTTTTCTAAATGAATACCTACTGTTTTCCTAAAATCCTGCACATTAGGATTTCTTTAGTATTATTCTTTGTTTTGTACACCACTATTTGCCTATTTCCTCACATTTCATTAGACACATATACCTTACAATTTTTACTTTTTATAAGAGTTTAGGTTTTTGGTTTCTTTTCTTTCTGAAATAGCATTAGGAAGAACATCTTGTTTTAGTTATTATAAGTAAATAAGTACATTATGTATTATAAGTAAATAAGTACATTTTAAGAAATTTCTTTAGGGCAATATCATCTAATTACTTCCTCTGAAGTCCTAATCAAAAGGAAGATATTACTATAATAGCTATCCTGTTTTAGAACACAAAGCAAGGTCATTGTGAACAGGAAGATATTGTTTAAAGGCTAATAATCAGGGGAAAAAAACCTTACTCTTAAGTGTTTGATTTAGGAAAGCTTCTTTCTAATGCTTGGTTAATGCATTAATTTTATACTTGGTAAGTAATGGACATCAAAAAAGAATTATGTGATCCCCAGTGACCACACATTAAAAAAAAAAATTAATGAATGCTAAGCTTTCAAATTAACTCATTGTTCTTTTGGCACCTCAGTGTATGGATTTGACAGAGGAAAAAGAATGTAGGTCATTCTAAAAAGAAAAGTAGATAAGCTAAAATTTGTGTTAGGTAGGTCACATTAATATCTATCTATTAGAAGTAGACCTATGAAAATTTATCGCTGTAATTAGAAAAATCATGTAGATGGTTTTTTTAGTTGCTGTAGTGGAAATGTTGTCTTTCTAGTTTCTTCTGTATAAATACCAGATGGATCGAAGTCAGATGGCCTTTTTAAAGAAAAATAAATAAATTCAACGAGTATTTGTTTTTCTTATTATTTTATTTGACTATAAGAATTGAACAACAGAAAACATAACATTTTTAAAAAATTTTTCCCACGTTGTAGTTTGCATTTAAAAATATTTAAAAGTACTCAGGGCACCTGGGTGGCTCAGTTGGTTAAGCCTCCGACTCCTGATTTTGGCTCAGGTCATAATCTCAGGGTCCTGGGATTCAGCTGGGGCGTCGGGCTCTCACTACTTGAGATTCTCTCTCTCTCCCCCTCTGCCCCTCCCCCTCCCTCCTCCCTCTTTAAAAGGAAAAAAAAAGAATAAGAACACATGGCAAAGGTGAAAATATGCATTTACTTGAATCGTTTGCTTTGAAACATGATTGATATAAGATAGATCAGTCAATAGTTTTTTGCAAGTATCTGGAACTGATCTTTGGCCACGCTTTGCATTAACCTTTGAGATTCTCACATGCGGAGAAAGACTGCAATAGAGTTAAAGAGATAGGCCAAATAGAATCTAAGGTTCTTTAGAGCTTTTTGTTCTGCAGATTCAGAATTAAGCGAGTCTCAGTGAAAGGCCATTTTACCTGAAACTATAGAAGTGTGTGCCACTGATAAGGATAGACTCAGGATGTGGGGATAGTTTGCTGAATGATTTAAAGGAGATATTTGTGTGGACAATTTATTTTCCTTTCAGTTTCAGATTTTAGTTCCCTGCTCCCCTTCATCCTGCTGATAGTGTAATAACAGTGACTGCAATTCACAGCTAGAATCTCCCTATACTGTCAGAAGTGCATCTGGGAATAAATGGCCTTGCATTGCCATGTCAAAAAGTGCAGTGTGGGGAAAAGATAAGGAAGAGAGGACAGGTAGAAAAACCTGCTGGCAATTCTTCAATTCTTCCAACTCTAGAAGTAAGAAGAAATTTATTGTCTATTCTGGTTATCCATCGTGGAATATCAAACTACACACACCTTTAGTTTATTTTAAATGGATCTCAATATATTGTGGGTCAGGGCACATCAGAGACCACTTGTTTCTGTTCCACGATGTCTGTGATCTTGTGGAGTGACTGAAGTACTTTGTGGCAAGTCTGTCTGTCTCTCCCTTCTCCCACACCACTTCTCATGTGGCTAGTTTGGGCTTTCTCACAACATGGCTGCCTCAGAGTAGTCAGACTTTTTCCACTGTGGCTTGAAGCTCCAAGAAAATAAGACAAAAGTTGCCTGTCTTCTTCAAAGGTGGGTACTGAGCTGGCATAGCATCACTTCTGCGGTACAGTATTTATCAGTGTGGTTATAGGCCTTCTCACATTCAAAGGGCGGTGATATATATCCTGCTGTCAATGGGAGAAGTATCAAAATTCGTATGACCACTTTAAATCTGCCAGAGGGTAACTTCAAATTAATCCTTCTATAAAAACTCCAAAAGTGTGTTCTAATTGTTCTGTTGGTAGCATCAGTATTTCACCGGTTTGGATAGATAAGGAAAGAGATGAAGAGAAATAGAAAAAAAATAGATGACAAATAATTTAAAAAATTTTATTCATTTGAGAGAGAGAGAGAGAGCAAGAGAGAAGACAAGTGGGGAGAGGGTGGAGGGGCAGAGGGAGAGGCAGACTCCCCGCTGAGCAGGGAGCCAGACATATGAAGGGGTTCTGATCCCACTACCCAGAGATCATGACCTGAACCAAAGGCAGGCGCTTAACCAACTGACCCACCCAGGTGTCCCAAGATGACAAATAAAATTAAAGGTACCCATTTGAGACCCTAACTCATTGGAATTATTTATTTTTAATTTATATGAAAATCAACATCTATGATTTGAGTTCTAGCAGAATTTTTTGGGCCCTCATTTCTGCTCCTACATCTTCATTTATATAAGCATCACTGTTGCAATTTTGTTTTCATTTCCAGATTGTTTAAAGGGAGACTATGTCTCACTCAGAATCCTACTTAGTCACTTATTAATAACCTTAGGAAATACATTAATCACTCTGAGTTTCAGTTTTGTTATCTGTAAAATGGTGGTAATAAAAGTATTTGCGTCACTGGGTGGTTGTGTAGATGACATTAAGTTATATGCATTGACTACTGTTAGGCACAAAGCAGAAACTTCATGGGAATTTGCTGAATTAATTTACAGCTTCTCAAAGTAAGGACCTCATTGGAAATATCCAAGTGTTTTGGGAGAGGAGGGTGATTAAATATGTGTGAATGAAATAAACCTTTTGATGATATGAATGCTTTAGTAGGGAAAGGGATCTTATTCATCTCTTCTATATTTTACCTGGCTGGTGGTTGATACCATCTGTCCCCTTGGTATAAGTGATCTTTTTTTTATGCTGTGGCCACAAAGTTTCTCTATTTGGTGCAGACTTAACTTTTTAACTCCAGACTGGTATATAATTCATTGTACAAAAGTTCTTTGAACCCTTCATATCTCATACTCAACTTACATCATGAGAATTTTTTTAGTCTTTAGTTTGATCTTGCAATTCAAGAAATAGAGCAATAAGTAGAGCAGAAAATGAAAGCTCCTTTAACATTATCTGCAAAATTAAAAAAAAAAAGCCACTGGTAAAGATTTTGGCATCTATACTTTCAGATGTGTTTCTTTTCATGTATAGTTAAGGAAATAAAGATAGACTGGTAAAAATATAGAGGAGTTGAATAGGTTTATTTGGAAAGAAAGAAAAAAAGAAGAAAAGAAAAGATAGTTCAATCCTTACCCCATATGATTTGAAGATCAAATACAATAAACTATGTGAAAGTGGTACATAAGTATTTTTTGATGTTTTCTATAAAATTATCCGTTATGGCATCCTTCACATTGAATTCCTGTCCTTTCACTGTGATTCTGCATTTTCATCACTTCAATGAACAATATCCTTATTTACAGAAAAACATTATTATTTATTCAGTGTATATACTATGTATCCTTCACTATGTGCTAGATATGCCAAAATAAAATAAACTTCCTTAGAAGATTATAGGAAAGAGGACCAATGACAAAAATCACATGGTGAATGTTCTGTTGGGAGTCATGCACAAGCCTTCAAAGCAGAATGGAACAGGGTGCTAAACCACTAACACAGTGATGCTTTATATTGTTTAGTGTTTTTGATTAGTAACCCTTTATTGTTGAAGCTTAGGCTAACTGTACAGCAAAATCCTCAAGAGCACAGGTGATGGAAGCAGAATTTCTGAGATCCAGTTCTATCTTTGACAGTTATTATGACATTAGGCAAATTACAGCATCTCTAAGTCGCAATACATGCATCTGCAAACTCATATGTTGTGAAAATTAAATGACAAAATACATGTAAAGAACGTGGAAGAGTGCCATGCATGCTGAATACTCAGATGCCAGTCAAAATTAAAAGGGAAAGAGAGGGGAATGGGGAGAAGGAGGGATGTTCAGTGAAAGTGTTTTAGACTACCAGAAAATATGGACTGTAACATTCTAAATAATGGATTCTGTTGAAAGATTTTAGCACAAAGTGCTATGGTCAGGATTTAGATAAAGAAGATAGGAACAAAGGAAACACACACAAGCAGAGCTCATGAACCAGGCACTACATGCTGAATAAGGGAGCTCTAGTAGTATTTGGTGTGACTGAATGAATGACTGGCAGAGTTTCCTTTCCATTATATAAAACTTTCCAGAGCCATGAGTTCTCCAATTTCTGTTTTGTGATTCAGAGACTACAGAGGCTTCCCACACTTGGCCATTCTCCAGGTGGATATAACAACCCCTAAGTATGTTTTGGATTTCAAACTCAGGACTAAATTTGGGAACAATTTCTAATCATGAATATATGATCCAGATTCCACTTTTATTTTTTTTAAAGGTAAACCTTCACACAAGCTCCTGACTACTCCATACTACAATAATTTTTAAAAAGACAGTTTCCTCTACATTTTTATGGGTAGCCTTCAAGTATTTGTAAGAATATTATTTAGAGAATAAAACATAAGCAATTATCTAAATCAAAGAGGATTAACGTAGTGAATGTTCTACATATTGAAGTTATTTTGACTTTGGTGTTCAAGTGAGCCTTAAATGTGAATCTCCATATGTGTCCTGGTATTTGTTGGGTCACCCTGATAGAGTTTATACATTGTCAGTGAATCCACATTGCCGAGCCCACAATAATTTCTTATAAGTGATTCCCGAAGTCCATCTCTGAGTTTGACCCAGGTGAAGCCCGTGCCATCTGTTCATGGGTAGCAGAGGGCAAAGGTTGAGGCAGCAGAGTGCGAAGTTTCAATATCCAGCCACTGAAGGAAATTTCAGATTTAATGAGACACAAATAAAAACAGATAATTGTGGCTGTGGATCTGAGAGGTAAGGTGTGGAGTCCATGCATGACTGAACAGGAAAAGTACCGCTTCCTGTAGCACATTAGAAGACTGCCAGACAAGTGTGATTAAGGCAATTTACACATGAAATTTGATTATGAATAAGAAGATTCCCCTTCTTTCCATTCAAGTTACGTGAGGGAAATTTGTGAGTGGTCTTAATTAAAAATAACTGGAACCTGATTGGCAGTTGGGCATTAGGTTGGAAACTGGCAGCCGCTAACAGGAGAGGAGATGGAGAATTAATCACAAGTGAAAGCTTTGTCAGAAAAAAAGGACTGGGTGCCGGCTGTCAGTCATCCATCCTGTGCCTCCACAATGGGCGATTCTCCTGAGGATGTAGACTGCTAGGCTGGCTTCCGCAGTATGGCAATCACTCTCACACTTCTCAGAGAGTCTAAAGTGATAGGGAACATTGACAGTAGTATGCAGGTGTGGATAAGGCAAAATTCTGACTTGCCCCATTACCAAACAACTCAGTCTTCTCTGCATTTATGATTTCCCTTAGAAGTTAAACTGTAAAAATTATGATCATACTCCTACTATGACATTGAGGAGGGAGGATGGGGAGGATAAAGGCAATGGAAACTCCCTGGAACGTTTTAAAGGTCACATAACTCATTTAATAGTTTGTTTTTTAATAAAAACTCAGTATGGTAACAGATGGGTTTAGCATAAAAATGAAATAGGATAAACATAAATAACCTGAACAATCTGCCACTATCATTAAACTATAATAATGAGAGTAAAAACTTCAGTATTCAATAATACAAACCTTTTATCTTCTTGCATTGCACACACATGGTATCATCCAAAGTAAATACAATGAGATAGGTGTTATTACTGCTATTTTCTGAATTAAAAAAAAAACCCTGAAAATCAGTAGGGTTAAATCATAATTTCTAATCATAATGAGTGTATGGCCTAGATTATGTTAGTTTTTTTTCTCATTTGAAACACGTGCTCTCTCTCTGCCATCTCTTTCCACAATTACCTCTGCTTTTTCTGTTTGTATCAACATATGGCCAGCTATGGCTTTCCCTCACCTGCCTTCACATCACCTCAGATTTAAATGATTTAAGATCTCATTAATGAATTTCAGAATTAGGATATGCACCCAGACTTGGATTCTTAATTCAGAACAACGCAAATTTTTATATAAATAGAGAAGTTGGAAGTTACTTTCCCCTAACATAAGGAATAGAAAAATAAATAAAATGGGAGAAGTTAGGTATGATATTGCAATGTAATAATGGGACTGAAGATAAGTCACAGATGAGCATCTGTGTTACATTAATACATATCTTTTCCCAGAGATTTTTAGCTTCTAGTGTGGCCTTGAGATTTGTTATAGAAAAACACATATTCATGTAAGCAATAGACAAAATCTGGAATTTCTATGGGCTTCTGTTACCTAGAAATCAATAGGAAATAAGTAGGAAATGGAATTGTAAACCGGTTAGTAGGGATTCAATAAATTTGTTGAATGACTGAATCTCTCCAGAACATAACAGTAAATTAGATTTTGTCTGTGTTTGAAATACAACTTACAGTATTCAAATAGGGTCAGTGAGGCTTGACCAGCGATGAGTATGAATGATATGAATGATCTCTGTCTATAACACTAATGGTAAATTAAAAAAACAAATAACAAAACAAATAAAAAAGCCCAAAAAACCACAACTCATAAAAATAAAACAACTAGTAAAAAAATAAAAATAGTATTTCTAAAGAATTATGTAGAAAGAATGATGACACTTATGAATCATACCTACTACTTCAAGTTGTATGGATTAAATGCCTTTATGTATACACATCAGTCTGTAAGTGCTTCCGAGAGAGCTGACACATAAACAATGCAGATGTAACTTTTCTCATTTCTTTCTTGCAACTCACCCTTTTCCCCTTGTGCTGTTTTTCCCCTTTTTTCTTCTTTCTGCTTCCTCTTTTATTTTCCTTCATAATCCTCACGTATAAGATAATTATTGTTCTATCACTTTTACAGAAAAGGAAACTGTGACTTAGTATCATTAAACAACTTGCCCAAAATCTTAATTAGTAAGTGTTGGAGCTGAAAACTTATACCTAGCTTGGTCTGTATCCAAATCACACATTCAAAAATATTTCCTCCCCTCTCAAATTCTAGTCCATTTTTCCAATTGTGTCATTTATTGTTGGAGATCTCTAACTCTGGTTACTGAATTACTGAGGAGTCCAATTTAGTTTTAGTTTGAGAATTGCTGACATACGAGTCTAAATATTTCACCAGGCCTACTGCCAACGCATCAAAGCAGCCTTTGATAAAATGGCATCATATTTTTCTAACATAATTCTTCAGGGATAGAACCTGTGAACCAAATCTATAGGTTTATGTGAACCAAATCTATGGTTTGTCATTTCCATGTCTCATGCCATTTTTTTTATTTTCAGAAATTGCCTGGAATAAGGGACATAACCTTTACAGAGTAACTTAAAGAGACTTTTTATGGAACCCAAGTGCAGGGAAGTTATTTGGGTCTCCTGTGAGCCTCGAGCCGAGGAGTAAAATGCCATTGGTTTGAAGGTACCTATGCTCCTCTGAGGACACCATAATCTCTTATCTCTGATTCTCTTGCTCTTTCTCTTTTTTTCTCTCCTCTTTCTACAATCACTTTTCTCTGCTTTTTCTGTTTCTGCAAACACATGACCAAATATGCCCAATACTGATTACCCATTGCCTCTGATTTCAAAGCAGAGCCTGACTGAACAAGATAAATGATCGATTTCAAACACCTAGGAGAAAGAATACGATAGAGCCTCCATTGGAGGGAGGGAGGTTTGCCTCGGATCCAATCAGCAGTGGACAGGGGTAGGGTCATCATACCCTCTGACATCTTGATTGAGGTTGTGATGGTCTACTGAGAAAGCAGTGCAGGCCTCTAAAATGAAAGTGAAGGACTGGGGAAGAAATGATTAGCTTCTCTGGATCCACGGTCGACAGACTTAGAGGTATAGTTAGGAAATGTCCTCAAAAGCTCATAAAATGAAGGGCAGGATAGCATGAGGGAAAAGTAAAAGTAACTGAAATATACACCTTGACAAACGTAATATGTAAATTCTCATTTTCATTCCTTAACACGTCTACTTAAGACAATATGGCCATTGCATACATGATTGCCCTTAGTCCTTCCTCTGTCTGCCAGATGAATTTCTGAGGAAGTGAATGAGAAAGAATAGGAGAATGAAGAAAAGGAAGTAGGTTGTTTAGAGGATGGAGAAAAGAAAGAAAATGGGGCTTCGCTGAAGGACATAATAGACCAGGGAATGGGAGAGCGAGAAAGAAATAAACAGAGGACATTAGAAGGGGATGAAAGACCAGCTAGCATAGATGCAGAGGAAACATATATGGTATTGTTGGATTGTATGAATTTAATCCTCTTTAATAATTCTCAGCTTCCCAATGAAAGACTGGATCATTTTGATGAACTGCGCCATAATTGAAACTGACATTTCTTGATCCAGGATTTATGGAATAAGGATTTTACAAAAGGAAGTTGCTACAAGTATTTTCAAATTTGAAGATGGAACGTCTGTCTGAGGGAAAATTAAATGCTCCAGGGACGTTGTAGTTTTTGATTTGAGCCTTGAAGTGGTTTGAGGATATGGACTCTAGAATTGCTGGCTATGGTAGTGAAGGGCGAAAAGAGGAGATGGGGTGAAGTAGCACTGATTACTTCTCCATGCCAAAGTACTAAATGGACCTATGCAGTTATTTATTCCTAAATCCCTCTGTGCCCCTTAACCCCATTTTTAGGCAAGGCACTGAAGCTGAGCAATGTTATGTCCCGGAGCTCAGTAATGGCCAGGTGTTAACTGAGATCCTTTCTAATTCCAAAAGCCACAGTCATCCCAGTTTATCAGCCTTTCTCTCAGAATATAAAAACAGATTTGTTGGTTATATTTCATTTATTTTTTAAAGATATAATTAGTCAAAATTTGATCTTACACTGTTGGTTTTCTAGCAATGCCACGAGTCAGGAACTCTGATTTATATATTCACAATATCTTGGTAGGATTTCAAAATGAAGTTTGGCATATGTTGGGACATTCATGAGTTCTCCTTTTAAAAATAAGAACAACGAGTTTAATAATAAGGCTAGGATTTTTTTTTCCTGGAACATTTTGGAAAGCTTTCAAGAAAATCTGAAGAATTTAGCAAAAAATTGTAGAGAGGAATTCACCAAGGAAAAATTTTTTAAATCACCAAATTCAGAAGAAAGAGTTTGAAAGTCTGGGCTCTTGAGTAACTCTCTGGTTCCACACCCTGGCTTTTTACAACTTTCCAGCTGGTAACCTTCGGCCAAAGACAACCTCTCTCAGTTTCCATTTTCCCCATCTATAAAACTGAATAGTACTATTATTATTGTATAAAGTTGTCGTGAGGTTTAAAAGAGTCAAAATAAAATAAGCACTTAACCCCAAAGCTTGGCACATGGTAAGGGCTCTTGAATTTTATCAATCATCATCATTCGGTCTGTTTTTCTTTCCCACATCTCCATTCTGTTTCTTTAAAGAAAATCTTGGGAAACCAGAGGCTATGCAGTAGAGATCTAGGGAGGTGGTGACCTAATTTGCAACCAAGCGTTGAAGGACAAAGCTGAGAAAACCATGTGGAGATGGTGGGAGGAGTAACAAGGCCAAACTAGCTGGATGCTAGAGGACTCTGGGAAGAAAGAGGAAGGAAGGATGAAGGGAGAAGGACTGAAAGAGGAAAAAAAGAAGAGGAGGAAGGAAGATGCATGATAGACAACAGTGAAGAAGCGTAAATTCCTTGAGAGGCTACCTGCTGTGTCAGTATATTTCCCTGATGTTTCATAATAGTAATTTAGAAGTGAAACAGATCATCTAGGTTTTTTTGTTTGTTTTAGTTTGTTTTAGGCAGGGGGTAGTATTGCTTAGGATAAGGCAAAATTCATTTAAGCAAAAAATGGTGGGGGGGATTTGCATAATTCAATTGTAGTACAGGTCATATTTAGATAACCCAGAGTTTGCTTACCCAGAGTGGGTAAGAGAAAGCCCTGCCATCAGACAGTCTTGAGTTTGAATTCCTGCTTCACCCCTCACTAGCTTTTTAAATCTGTACAAGCTACTATCCCTCCTGAAGCCTGAGTTCTCCTACATAAAATGATTATATAAAATAAAATAGTACATTTAAACTGTGTATAATTATACAGTAGGTAGCTGTGAGGATTAAGTGAGATCAGGCATGTAAAGCACATGGCAAGTTCTTATCAGAATCCTCCCTCTCCCTGAGGAGCCTTAGATCCAGGCTGTCCTCATCAAATCATTTTAAGGCAGTTTTGTGGCCTTCAGTCTGTAAAAGTAGCATTTTCCTTAGATGAGAGCTGCTTTGAGAGATCTTTTCAGGACTGCTGTGAAACTCCAGCCCCCAGCTGGATAGGAAAGGCAACTTTTGCTCTGCACAAACCAGGTCAGGCCACCTGCTTGGCCCAGCACCCCTGCTTGGCAGGGACAATCTGTTACCTTTCTGATACTGGCAATGGGCCTATGTTATCATGGAGGATTCATTCCCAATCACAAATTCACCCTAAGTTGTAGTAGATTTAATTCCAACATTGTTTGACTTGCACATGAGCAGGCGCCACTACTTTTGCTCTCTGCTAGAAGCAGGACTAGTGAATAACACGTGGAGCATCCCTGCATCTATCTCTGTAATATAAGCTTCCAGAAGCCCTATTTCCACCACCTTCAAATGAGGATAATACTGACTTCTTTGCTCAAAGCATACCTGGGTCTGAAATTCACATTGAAATACTTTCTTCTTCATTTCCCACTTTTTGTTGAAATCATCAACACAAGAATAAGTTCTCTGACGTCTTGTAAACTGCATCCTTTCATCTTTGTTAACATTGCAGTTAATGATGTTTATTTTTAAGAATCATTATTTTCCATGCTTCACAAACAACATATTCCCCAATTCTAGCATCTGATATACCATAAACAATTATGATTTAAATATTTTGTGTCAGAAAACAAAATTAATGACATTTATGGAACACATGAATAAAGAATAGCACTGTTGATGTGCCATTTTAGAAATAATAGTAAACTTAGATACGTCTTAGACCCTATGTGAAAGGGGCAAGTAATCATTATAAAATTAAAGTGATCATGTTATCATCATGTACGTGAAAGATCTGGGGGTTGCATCCAAGCCTGTTTGATTCCAGAGACCTGCTTTTTTTCTACTGTGGCAAGAAAATGTCATTAAAATTCAGGTCATTATCAAAAGGAGTACCATTTGGTGGTATCATTAAATGGTATAAAGGTCAGGAAAATTAAAACAGAAAAAGATAGAGTAATTGAACTAATTGCAAGCATGACTGGACTCTCATTATTGTATTCTTCTGAGAACTTCAAGTAGAAAAAATGTAAAAGGACCCAGGAATCATTTAGGAACTAAGATAAGTATACATACATACATACATACATATATACATGTATATGCATATTTTTTTAACATAGCCAGGTGGTGCTGAAGTTAAACTAAATTTGAGGACCCCCAACAAGCCCCAGAGCAGCTGTGGTGCTCAGAATTTGTCTCTAAGCAGCTGCAGCGGTAGCTGGCAACTTTTTGGAAAAGCGGTTTTCTCAGACCCCACCCAATTACCTGAATCAGAAATTCCAGGATGGGACCCAACAACCTGTGTTTCCTCAAGCCCTCTAGGTTATTCTTAAGGCTGTTAAAGTTTCAGTATATGAGCAATAGAAACAAAGAGAGGCTCAAGCATCTCAATGAAATACTCTGGTGGCAGCAAGGCAACAAACAGAAGGCAAACACCTTAACTGCTTCTTTCTCCTCTAAGCTCCATAGAAAATAATACTTTAGGATTTGTTCACCCTGTCCAGTGTCTACTCCCTCTTTCACCTCCTTATTTCATTTTGTGTACACCTGAAGAAAGAGGTTTCAGACAAAAAAGGAGAAATACTATAGTTAACAAAGGCTAACCTCTCTCTTGCCTCAGAAGAAAATGATGGTAAGAAAAAAAGTTTACAGTGTGTTTTTTTTTTTCTTTCCCCGAGAAAGTTTACAGTGTGGGGGCGCCTGGGTGGCTCAGTAGGTTAAGCATCTGCCTTCTGCTCGGGTCAAGATGCCAGGGTTCTGGGATCGCAACCAACCCCCACCTCCGTCAGGCTCCCTGCTTAGTGAGGTGTCTGCTTCTCTCTCCTTCCCCCTGCTCTTGAGCTCTTGCTCTCTCTCCCTCTCTCCCCCTCTCAAATAAATAAATAAAATCTTAAAAAAGAAAGAGAGAGAAAGCAGCAAGCAAGCTTACAGTGTGGTCTTTAAAAATGTCAGACTTTGGGCTGACTTGGGTTTGACTCCTGGCTCAGCCACTTAGTGCAAACTGTTTGACTACCTTGAGCCTTTTTAGACTGGGATAATACAGTCTGCCTGGCCACTGTAGCACTGGTGTGCTTCTCAGGGAGGACCAGGGAAACAGGCCTTGCAGCTTCTGTTTCACCTTGACATCCATAGGTTGGAAGGAAGAGACAGGCTCACACTCAATGACCAGGAGGTTCATCAGGAGCACTTTCATTAATTTTTCTGTTAGGTGTAGGGACGCTCAATATGCATTGTTCTCAAATAGAGATTTACATGTTCTTCTACTCCAAAGTACATGTGACATGACAAAATCCGTAACAGAAAAAGTTGGGGGGGGGGGGACGAAGGAGCATCTAGGAGCTCTTGAATCTAACTCACCTGTTGTGTCACCCAAAATGGGAGGAGGCCAGAGTACATACTTCATGTTTTAAAAATTGCTGGAGGTTATCCATATGGACCCTCTTCGATCCTCTAATTCCCTTTAACTCCCTAATCCTCCCCCACCATTTCCTCCATGTACTCCTATCTATGACTGTTTCTCTCTTCTTCCCCAAGGAAACCCAACTCCTCATAGATCAGAAAGAAAAAGTCCCAACCCTCAACCTTTCTTTATCCACCTAAGCCCTATTATTTCCAGTCATCTCTAAAAAAAAAAACAACAAACAAAAACAAACAAAAAAATGACAATGGAGGGTGTATTCTGCTCAGACTCCTTAGGCTTTGAAGAGGGTAGTCCCACATGGTGGAAATAATTCAGACATCCAGTCAAGGCTCTTCCCATCCATGGCAGTAGTCAGGTTCTTCTTGAAATTAGTGGGAAGAGACCACTCTGGACAGAGCAACTATTTCTTTGTTCTGAAGACAATACACATTCTACTTCTAAATGAGGATGAGTGTTCCCACTATTAATGTGATTTTGACCACCACCACTTCTTGTAAATGAATAACTCTAGTATTATCAAGTTACTCTGGCTCTCCAATAAGGGAGATTTTGAATAATACAAATGTGCCCTACCCACTGGAGGCCAGTCAGATGATAATACCTGGGGGCAAGGTCTTAGCATTAGAGCTATTTTAGAAAGTTGTCCAGCTGATTCTAACATTACCAGTAGAAACCTATGTTTAAAGAATATTCGTCTACTTCCTAGTCTGATTTAATTACAAAACAGCCAAAGAAGGCTGAGAAGAGTCCTACTTGACTCGGTCATCTTTGAATACATTCTTTCTAATCCCCCAAATTCATTAGATAGAAGAATGGGATAGGGCAGTCAACATTTTACATCAATTAAAGTTATTGTGGTAGACTAAGTAAATGATATATATTAGGGAAACTAGTACTGATAGCCTGCTTATAGTTGGTGCTTAATAAATTTTAACTATATCCATCTTTCCCTCTAGCTCTTCATAGGAAAAAGAAAATAAAATGAATTGGCATTGACATACTCTTGGTGTAAGGACTTGGGAACTGTTTCAGGATTAGGTTCAAATTCTTCCTGTGTATATATGGCCCTGACAGTTTTTTAATCTGCACAATTCTTTAATCTACTTCAAAGTATTAAATGAGTTAACCCACTTGACAATGCCTGGCACACCAGAGGAGCTCAGGAAATACTGGTGACCCTGCCCTATGGGCCACATATTTAGGACTGAGGTTACTGCTAAACCACCTTAAAGACTCAGTGTTAAGACTTCCATTTTCTATGGATTTAACATCTCCCAGAATACTAACAAACATCAGTTCCCTCTGTTTATTTGTGGTGGCTCTAATTCTTGTCTATCTAAGATGCCAACCAGTGCTTTTAACACTAGCTAATAGTCACAGCCTCTGCATCCCCATTAAGGTCTCTGAAATGGCTACTTCTTTCTTTCAAGTTTCTTTGTGAAAGTTGGAAAATCAGTCTTCATTGTGGGGAGACTAGGCTTAAGGAAGGGGTTTCATATTCAAATTTTCCAAGTCACTCCTTCAGATAACAGTCTGTGTTCCTAGTAAAAGTCTCTCTATTGGGCGTCTGGATGGCTCAGTTGGTTGGGCGACTGCCTTCGGCTCAGGTCATGATCCTGGAGTCCCAGGATCGAGTCCTGCATCGGGCTCCCTGCTCGGCAGGGAGTCTGCTTCTCCCTCTGACCCTCTTCCCTCTCGTGCTCTCTATCTCTCATTCTCTCTCTCTCAAATAAATAAATAAATAAATAAAATCTTTAAAAAAAAAGTCTCTCTGTTAACTAGCTTTTATTTTCCTTCAGCCAAGGACATTCATTTAGTTAAGCATATTCTGCACATTCACCCAGTATTCACAGTATTTTATTCTTATTTCCCATCTGACAGTTGACTCTGAATCTTGAATGTTTTCCATGGTACTTGGAATAGCCAAGAGGAAGTCTTAATAGTTGAATATTACTTCAATACTCTTTAGGTTTCATTTTTCTTACCCATTAGGCTATGTCCAAGTTAGGACCAAATTCTTTTGCAGGACGTTCAGGACCTAGTGCTGAATTTATTGTCACCTTTCAACTCAAATCCACCTGTATCCATGTGCCCCATAAATTAGAGGAGTTCTGTGCTTTCCTCTCATTCTGATGAAATCATTGTTGTTCTTCAAGACCTGCATCATCTGTACCCAGAAGTACTTCCTCTGGGTTCCAGCGGAATTGTCCCCCCACTGTCCAATCACAATCTTATCTGAGGAGCTATCATATTCCCAGGTTAGCTGTAGTGGTTTCAGTGCTAATTTATCTTCTTGGCTGAACTAGAAAATGTTAGAGACGATGCTTGTTAGTCTCTGTATGTCTCAGACTTTGGTACAAAAAAAAAAAAAGTGCTCTGGAAAGCTTGTTAAATCAGATTTCTTCAAATAATACCATTTTTATTTTCCTCAAGGACATTATCACTATGGATTTTAAGCAAAATATCAGTTGAGAGCACAGAGCATTCTACCCTCTGTAAACTTACTGGTTCTTTTCTGTAATAGTTCAGTATCCTAGCTTCCAGATTTGGCTTAGCTCTCCCTTTGTTCTCATCCTGCAGATCTTACCATTCCTTCTCATTTTCCTTCAGAGATTCCTCTTTCCCCTGGCTTCAATAGTTTCACAGTATCTACAGTTTTGAATTGCAATTTATCTTCCCTCTTTGCTCTTCATTCCCCCTGGGTACTGTGAGTCATCACCATGATTTTAATTATATAAGCTGATGAGTCTAAAATCAACATCTCCAGGTTATACTTCTCTGAACCTCAAACTGTCCCCAGGTTTGGAATGGAGTAGATGCTCATATAACCATTTTATGAATAAATAAGTGACTGAATGATAGGTTGTGTACCTAGTTTTAGACAACTTTAAAAAGTCAGATGAAAGTTCATACTTGGTGCTTTAGAGCCATACAATAAAAATAGAATGCAAGCCACATATTTAATTTTTAAATTTCTAGTGGCCACATTTAGAAAGCAAAAGAAATAAGTAAAATTCATTTATTTTCCTTAAATCAGTATATTCAGTACATTGTCACTTCAGCTTGTGATCTCTAAAAACATTATTAGTATGGCATTTATATTCTTTTTCATACTAAGTCTTTGACATCTGGTATGCATTTTACACTTGATACTCATCTGGATTCAGATGCTGAACTCAGTTCCCATTCTATCATTTCTAGTGCTCATTAGTGACACCTAGCTTGTGACTACGGTATTGGACAGCTCAGCCATTGTGATTAGAGGTCATTGCAGGGCCTAGAGCAGGACAAAATCTAAGAAAATGGGGTTTTTGAAGTAAAATAAAAATGCATCTATCCTTACTTAAATGTTATCACTGATCTTTTCTGTTTGTTTAAATAGACATTCAGCTATCTTTGGCAACACAACAAAAAGACGTTACCAGCTGGGAAAAAATGACCTCTAATTAAACAACCTGAAAACTTAAATGTCATGAAAGACTCTGCCAATTTGAGGCTGATATCTGTCTTTGCTCCCATTCTGCCCACTTGATTCTTATATTTTATTACTATCTACTTTCATGTACAGGATTTAATACGTCAAGAGTCTTCTTTAGTAAAGTCTACTTCTCTCACTTATTTTGCTCCTTCCCACAGTCATTGTCAATCACACCCTAGCCAAGTTTGGACAGGAAATTGAGAACTAATATGAATTGATCTGACCTGATTGTAGAGAGTCATATTACAGTCTAACATGACAGAAGACCATGTCATATAAAGAGAGCATGTTTCTTGCTAGATGTGCTGCCTTACAACCTTGATAAAAATAGCACTTTCTCTTGCTAAATAGTATTGGGATTGAGTCAGTGACTCAGAAGCATCTGAGAATCTTTCTGAGGTTTGGGCATCCGAGTCACAGGGATGCAAAATGCCTCTGGCCTGCAGCTTACCTTGTGGTTTTTGACCTTGGCTTTGTCCTCAGTCCCACATGTCAGATCAAGAAAACCAGACAACAGCTTGAATGAGGCAAGGTGTGTAATATAAATACAATGAAATCTCTTCCCGGATAACTCCTATCGATCCTCCAGGGCTTTGAGCCATACCACATTGAATTTTTTTTTTCCTAGATGAGCTGACTGCACACAGATTTCACTGGATTTATATGACTTTTTCAAGCCACTAGGATACCAATTAACAAAGCACTAACACAGTACAACATTTAGTGGCCTCACATAACTAATGCAGCTCTGCAAAGGCCTAAATCCTGGGGAACATTTTATCCTCTAGAAAAAGCCAGCTGGTTAGAGAATCTGGGGCCATTGACCCTCTCTGTGAGGATGAAATAGGAGGTGCATTTGGGTTGGCTCCTTTTCTTCTTTCCCCGCTGCTCCCTTGGCATCCCTTTGAATGTCAGCCACCTCTTGCCTATTTCTGATAAACTCTGGAAAGGGGAAATGGAGTGAAAATAAGCCGGGATCCTTATAGATCAGTGTGGGTTTTAGAGGAGGCTGGTACAGTTGCAAATGAAAGAGGCATTATTGTCTTTTAATTTTCAGTTAACGAAAGAAAGAATTCTACAGTTTCTTCAAATGAATCATCATTATTTTAACCTACATTGTGTCCTTAGTCATAGCTACTTCACTGAGAGGAATTCTCACTCATATATAGCATTTTCATGTCTGTATAAAACTATGAATAATCTGATCACCATCTCTGAGCACCATCTCTGAGGAGAAAATAGAGGAAATACATAGGAAAAGAGGTGAGCAGGATTTGGGGTGATGGTACCTATTTGTCATTGTTTGAAGGACAATGATATGGGTAGTATTCTTAGAGGCCAGACATAGCAATAAAGTGGAAGTTAAAAGGAAGCATATTTTGTTTCAGTATACAAAAAAGAAAGCTCTGTGACAATTCAGTGTCTTCACTCTTATACCCCTCTTCTGAATAAATAAATAAAAAATAAATAAACAAACAGCCTTAAAAGAGGGAGATTAGTAGAGTCATTGAAGAAGAGATTGGACACTGATATTTGGGAAATATTAAGCCTCATAAGGGTGTTGCAATGGAAAAAAAAAAAGTCCTTTTCCCCCTTTAATCCTGGAATTATGTGATTCTGTAGTTTGACAGATCTCTTGCTCTCAGAAATCCTAAGCCAACTTGTTTTGTGGTTGGAGAATCATTTGAAGACGTTCCATTGGTGATAACATGTGTGCAGCAATCCTCATTTGGAAAACGTATAGAGCGGACAGGACAGTGTGACATAGAGCCAAGGACATCAGTTTTATGCCTACCGTATCTCTCAACCAGTGATGTGTTAAATAAGAGTTATCAGGTGACTCTCAGTAATTTCCCTCTACTTGAAGATTCCATAATAGGGAAATAATTATGTGGTCTGAAATGGCATGTTAAACCACAGAAATAGCACTATTGATGAGCCCTGCCTGTACCTTAAACAGAACAAATTAAGGTTGGCAGGGGTAATACTCCTTTTCTAGAACTATCAGCATCTGCCCAATCAGATGACCTAACAAAAACAACACACAGATGCATTTTATGGCCTGAGGGTGTTTTCTGGGGACTGGATTAGATGCAGCTAATGAAGGCCAAACAGTCAGCTTAATGCCTAGGCTGGCCCTGGGTGGCATGCCTGGCCAAGAAAAGCTCAATAACTAAATGGCAAAGAGAACAGATGAGTCCTGTTATTGGCAAAAGGAAAACTTATGTGGGCCGCAGTAAGGTTGGCTGAGCTGGGGTAATACAAATTTCAGTCTGGTAGTTCTCACATACTCAGTGGTGCTACGATCCAGTGGGATGATTCTAGGTTGCACTGAAGTTAAAATTTTAGAGTTGGGGAACGTATAGCCCAATTCACTGTACTGATGAATTAATTTCTAAGATATCATTGACAGATTAGTTCAGTTTATATTCAAGTCTGTGTATCAACATTCAATTTTAAATTCTACAACCATTGATTGAATGTCTATTATAAACCAGAGCTCACTAAAGAATAGGGGATAAAATTGAGAACTTTTCTAGTTTCTTACCTAGCTTACAATGATACAAAAAACAAAAGAAAACAGAACAAGCAACCAATCCCTAGCCAAGTAGAAAACGTGTTAGTTTTAAGAGATCTAAGTATTGTGAAAGAAACTGCTCTGAAAATAGAGAATTGTAAAATGGGATTAATTACCTTGATGGGTAGTCAGGATAGACTGAGGTGAAATTTGACTTTGGACTGAGTGATGATAAGGTGTCAGGGACTCATTGTGAGGAGTCTGTACTAATGATGTAAACATCTATTTGTGAAACTATTTTTAATTTTTCTCTTACGGAGTTTTTATCAGTTCAACAAATACTGCATTTAGTAAGTGTGTCAGTGGGTCAGGCACTGTGCTAGGTAACAGGGACATGGTCCTTTTCTTTTAGGACCTTGCAGTCTACTTTTGGAAAGGGCACAAAAGCCAATAAATGCCAGACATTGCAATACATCCAATATTAGAATTTTATATCAGAAGTAGACTTAGCACAGTTGATGGTGGGATTCGTTGTTTCCTTGGAGATTTAATAGAAAAATAATAGTTAATTGGTGTACTGCTGAGTGAAGAATCAAAATGGGGAAGAACTTAGCATGCACAAAGATATATTCACACAAGACAACAAAGGATTTCATAGTAACTACAAGTGGTGTGGGGCAATTAAGTATAAAATGGAAGAGGTGGAGTAAAGAAAGATTTAGCTGAAGAGAAAGTCAGAAGTTATATATCAAGGATGATGTGTAAGGGCTTTGAGAATCTATCAGAGGGCACTAAAAAAGTTTAAAATGAGGGAGTGAAATAATGACGTTAGTAATAATAATGGAAGAAGAGGAGGAAGAAAGTAAGTTGGAGGAAGAAGAAATACATTTATTGAGCGCTTAATATATGTCAAGCCTTTTCATAGGAACTTCATTTGTAATAATGAAGTCCTTAATAAAAATCATCTGAAGAAATTGAGGCAGAACAATGTGTATTAGGAATTTAAGAACTATGTGTGTTCATTTATGTTTAAGAATCACATGAGGGGCGCTGGGTGGCTCAGTCATGAAGCATCTGCCTTCAGCTAAGGTCATGATCACAGGGTCCTGAGATTGAACCCCGCATTGGGCTTCCTGCTCAGCCAGGAGCCTGCTTCTCCCTCTCCCACTCCCCCTGCTTGTGTTCCCTCTCTAGTTGTCTCTCTTTCTTGGTCAAATAAATAAATAAAATCTTAAAAAAAAAAAAAAGAATCACATGAAAGACTGTGTCAGGGATGGGTCATGGGAACATTGCAGTAGTCCAAGTATAACCCATGATAAGTATCTAGAATTTATGACTTATTTCTTCTATGCTCTGGTTCTAGTGTACCAAATTAAATTATACACTGTTCCTTTTGCATACTTCAGATATTCAAAAATCGCCTCCTTCCTAGATATTTTCTAAGATACCATCCTCAGTTCTACCGGCTGCTTCTCATAAGGTGTCTATGTATCAATATTCACCATTGTAATAATTTCTGGGGGAGAAATGGTCCAGATGGTCAACATCGCCCTGGTTGTTTTGATGTCTCGAATGTTACCCAATGTTCTAAATTAATGTTGCTTCCATGTATAATGTGAATCACTTCTAGTTATAATATAGGATATTAGTCTTCCTTGTGGTAATTTGTGAATGATGAGTAAATGTGAAATAACCAATAGGTCTCTCTTGAACATTATTCAAAAGATTTCCAGGAGAGATGTTCTCTCAAGTTATTCTGATTGTCCTGCCCAGTTTTAATCTCATAGAGGATGTATTTGGTCTCAAGGAAGCATATTGCAGATGTTCAGGAAATACATATTAGATCTGGTTACAAGTATACAATATATTTGACACTATATATATATATTAGTATTTTTTGTCTGGTTTAAGTATCAAAACTATAACTCACATCAGCATAACAATATTGGAACCATCTAGAAGCGCTCACATTTCCACTCTGAATGCATTTCTTTCCAGTGACTCACTTCAGAATTTCTTGCATTTTGTAGTGAAGTACTGCATTTTATACTACAATATCACCAAGCCTCCTGGGTGTTTCTGTAGGTTGTGTTAATTAAAGACTGCTTTGAATGTTTTAGATACAAAGTAAAATTTGGATATAAAAGATATTGGAGTGGAGTTGAGGATTCCAACGTGTCTTCATTCAACTCTTTTTCTCTCCATGTTTATGCTTCTGTTGGACTCACTTTCTTCTCTGTATAAAGGACTCCTCCATGTAATGGAGAGGAAGTCCCAATTTCCATAGGTTTCTATGTTTTTGCTTGCGTTTGAAAAGACAACACCTCCAAATCATTTTCAACCTGAAAAGGAAACAGAAGGAAAATAAAAAACAAAACAAAACATCTAATTGATCTATGTTGGGTTCTGTTATCCACCCACTTGTAGTGGGGCACACTTATTGACAAAGAGGACTCTGTGAAGAAGAAGAATTCCTCAAATAATAGGTGTCACAGTTATAAAAATTGGTAATGGAAAAATGTTTCTTGTATAAGGAAGAAAGAAGGAAAGGAAGGGAGGGAGGAAGGAAGAAAGACAGTTGGCATCACAACCATTTTGGAAGAGTTTGTCATGATCTAGTAACATTGTAGATGTTACTATCATGGGTCAACTATGACCCATCATTCCAAAGAATGGCCCTTAGAGAACCTTTGCACGTATATAATGGGATACATGTACATGAAGGCTCATGACATTTCCTTTAAAAGCTAAAATCTAGGACACAAAAGCTCATCATCAGTACAATGTATGAATAATTTTCACATATTTATATAAAATTTGGTATATTCATTTATCAATAAAAATGACAAATCTATCTACCTATATCAAAATAACCTAATGTTGGGCAAAAAAATAAAGCATAAAAAATAAATATATTAAGATTCCACTTGTATTAAGTTGAAAATGTGAAAAGTAATACTGTATTGTTTAGATCAATATGTATAATAATGTTTATAGATAATATAGACCCATATAGTATATTGTTTACTAGTAATTGAACTATAAAGAAAAAAAAATTAAAAATGGTTATCACAAAATTCATGATAGGGTTTACTTTTATAGGAAAGTAATGAGGCTTATTAGGTGAAAGTATATGGGGGATTCCTCTGACGCTAATAACTGATTTCTTAGGTAGTTACATGGAATTTCTCATTACTATTTTTAAACTTTAGTTATGTTTATTCACTTCTTGGTATAATTCTTATATTTTGCCTTTAAGTAAGGATGAAAAAAAAAAGTTTTTTTTGCACCCTCTTTTGAATGTGTTTTTAGGTAAAAAAATGTCCATGATTCTTGCTCCATGGCATACTAACTAGGTGACATTGGGCAAATTGTTTCATCTCTTTGCCTATCATTTTCTTCATTACATGATTGAAACAGTAAAATAGTAATGATGATGATTAAAATAGCAATAACAACATCAACAATATTCACAAAGTTGGATATAAAATAGGACTGTGCATGTAAAAACACCTAACAATTTGGTTGGCACATAGTAAGTAGTCAAAGGAATATAATTTTTTTTTTACTTTGTCCCTGATAACAATAATAGAAAAAAGATTCAGGAGGAAGTATATTGCTTCTGTCTGGCTCTCTGCCAACACTAGGCCCTTATCTTTGAGTTCTTCTAATTAAAATATAAAATTAACCAAACTAATTGTTTATTTGGGCATGTATAAAGTTTTAGGACCGTGTTCATTGCTGAGAATCAAATGTAAAAACAAACAAAAAACACAAGTTTTTAATGAGCTCTCCATAAAGACTGGATTTCTCCCTCACTGCCCACGTACTTCCAGTGCCTAGGACTCACAGGTCACGTCCATAACATGAGATAATATCTGTCAGTATTTTTGTGTGCTATTATCACATGGTCATATAATTATGTAGAAGTTTAAAAATGAAAATATTTTGACCATGATTGATTAAAGCTACTGTTTTTGGGGGGTTTTGTTGTTGTTGTTGTTTTATTTTGTTTTTCTATTCTGAATTGTCCTGCATCACGCTTTATCTCAAGTCAGGTAGTATTAGAATAGCTGTGGGCACTGTCATCATCCAGCTAAGGGGAAATTAAATGAGAATATGTTTAGTTTATATTTAAATACAATATTGTTACATGATTTACCATCATGCCTAACTATAATTTAATTAGTTCTGGCCTTTCATTATATAAAGAGCTTCCAGGAATACTCCTAAAACAAACTTGGTGACTTGTTTGACATCACAGCACAAAAGTGCAGGGATAGATGTCATATCTTAATATGTCTTATGAATCATAGTACTCAAAACATGTGGGCATTGGGGAAGAAAGATGATTTAAATTTGTGGATCTAGAAACTAGTCTATAGAATGTTAAATTATTCAAAATATTATCATGCAAAATAGCAAGTGCAAAATTCGGCTCTCGTCAATACCTGGCTAAACAGAACCTCTCTCTCCCTTATCAGGAATATACCAATTAGACATCATATAAAGTAAATATATAGAATGATAGATAAATAGATAGATGATAGATAATTTGATATAAATCACATGGGATATAATCTATTAATAACTGAATTTGTAAAACACAAACCTTTGGCAGTATCTGTCACAAAAGGTTTATGTTTGAAGTTTCATCTTTTATCCATCCTAAATATCAATAAAAATTTAAAAATAGATAAAAACGCTAGATAGAGGAGAGAATTGGTGATTTCTCTTTTCTCCACATAAAAGAATATTGAAAATGTTTTGTCTGAATAGACATATTTCTAAATAAGATATACAAATGGTCAATGAGCACATGAAAAGGTGCTGAACATTATTGGTCTTTAGAGAAATGCATATCGGGGTGCCTGGGTGGCTCATTCATTAAGCGGCTGCCTTCGGCTCAGGTCATGATCCCAGGGTCCTGGGATTGAGCCCCACATCGGGCTCCCTGCTCCACGGGGAGCCTGCTTCTCCCTCTCCAACTCCTGCTTGTGTTCCTGCTCCCGCTGTCTCTCACTCTGTCAAATAAATAAAAAAATCTTAAAAAAAAATTTAGAGAAATGCATATCAAAACCATGATTTTGATTTGGTGTGATCCATTTGGTACAACTGATGAACCAATATTGATATATAATTTTAACTAAAGCCCATAGTTTACATTAGGGTTCACTTTGTGTTGTATAGTTCTATGGGTTTTGACAATACATAATGTCCTACAGCTCAATAAAAAGTGGTATCGGAAAAAACCCAAATATTTGGAAATTAAACAAATATAGATTTTACTGGGGCCACTAGAAAATAAGTCAAAACAAATGAAAATAAGTATAGGTGCTATCAAAATGTAAGAGATGCAGCCTAAGCAGTGTTTACTGGGAAATTTATATTTAAAAATGTTCAAGATTATATTCGATTAAGAGGATGATAAAAAATATCAAGCACCTAAGTTCCACCCACCATACATGTCATAGCATTTCTAGGTATTTATCCCCCAGAAATGAAAATATATGCCCACACAAACACAAGTACACAAATGTTCATAACAGCAGTAGTCATAATGGCCCCAAACTGGAAACAACTGAGTTTTCCATAAACTGGTTCATAGACAAATAAATTAGGCTATGTATATATATGTTATGTGTGTGTGTGTGTATGTGTGTATATATATATATATATATATATGTATATATATATATATATATAGAATAGATCCTCAGTAATAAAAACAAACCAAACAATCATATATGTAACAGCATGAATGAATCTCCATAAATAGTACACTGAGCAAAACAAGTTACAAAAGACTACCTCTGTAGAGTTTCATTCTATGCATCGAGGGATAGAAAACTGCTCATGGATTGCCTGAGGCCAAGGCTTATAAGGGAATTGCTTGCAAAGAGAATGTGAGAAAATTTTTGAGTGGCTGGAAACGTTCAAAATATTGATCATGGTGATGGTTACATTATTATTTGCCAAAACTCATTGGACTATACACTTAGAATCTAGGAATTTTATTATATGAAAATTATACTTCAGTAAGTTCAAAAACTATCCATTGAAAAGAGTAGGATTTTTGTAGTCTAAATACATGGGTTCACTTTTATGCGAAGATGTGCTATGTGATATAAAACATGTAGAATACAGTCTATGAAATCAGTCCTCTATTTGTTAAGTTGCAAGTAATAATATTTATCTCCCCATTTTGAAGAACAATTGAAATCGTTCATATGAAAGTGCTCTGTGTAAACTATTCCAACAGTATTTTCAAAGCACTTTTTTTTCTCCCCCTCTTCAGTTACAGTCTGGTCTTTTGTAAGTTTTGTACATGTAAAGGCTTTGAAGTAATGATGCTGCTGCATACCCAGAGTAGCATTTGCTGGCAGAGCAAATCCACACCCTAGCATTTCCACATCCTAGCATTTGCTTTACAGAGACCCCAAGTCTTGCCTGTTTTGCAGGCAGTAGTGTGAAGGCTTGCGCATACAAACGATTGTAGTTAATTTCAGTTCTCAGCAGTTCACATGCAGAACTGTGTAAACAGTCTTGAATTGCACAGTCTCCATTAGCAGTGACAGGAACCACTTCAAGGTACCTTGGGCAATTCTTCCAAAAGGTCAGCTTTAGACACATTCACCTGTACTTTGTTTCTCCCCCCTCTTCCTGGCACTAGCGCAGTTACTTCTGTTTTGTAAGTCAGTATCTTCATCAGTACCACACAGCAGAAAGCACAATAAGGTAACAGTTTTTAGCTGGTGTCAGATCTGATTAATGAGGCAAGGCTGAAATTAACTTTTCCTCATGTTACATGCATTCCCCAGTCATGTAAAATCCCCCTTGTTATGCTACCCATTAACATCTTCACCACTAATAACCACATTGAAGTGTAATGTACTTTTTACTGAAACAAGCATCCATCCATGTCCTATTATTCTGTAAATAAAATGTGACATGATTTAATATTAACACAGATAAATTTGTCTATTTCGAGAGCTTTTTAGTGAATACAATACTTCCTGATTGCACGTCTCATATACATATACATAGATAGGCATATTATCTTAAAAATAGTAATAGGTACATCTTGATGACAAAAATAGAATACGGAGTAAGGCATAAATCTTTGACAGGTAATTAGTATGAATGGCAGGAATGCCATATACACTGAAAAATAACCATGTAACCAAAGGCAGAATGCCTTTCCCATTTAAAATTAATTTTCCAGAGGAACTCTGTTCAGCATGCTGAAATTGTTGTCAGAGCTCAGTAATAAAAATGGCAAGTGATCCACTTCGTCTGCTTTGTCTGTCTATATTTAAGAAAATCTATTTGGCCCTGACCCACAGAGCTTAACAGCAAATGTTGCATATTATCATGTAATTAGAAATAAATATAGGGGTGCTTGGGTGGCTCAGTCATTAAGCATCTGCCTTAGGCTCAGGTTATGATCTCAGGGTCCTGGGATCAAGCCCCACATCATGCTCCCTGCTCGGCAGGAAGCTTGCTTCTCCCTCTCCCACTCCCTCTGCTTGTGTTCCCTCTCTTGCTGTGTCTCTCTCTCTGTCAAATAAATAAATAAAATCTTAAAAAAAAGAAATATAGAAATCTGCCAATAGAAGATGTGTTTATCATACAGTTAGTTGACCAGAAAATAATTAAATTTTTTTGCCATATGAAACCAGTATTTTTTTTTTTTTTTTAGATATCATCCTAACTTAAAATTGTCAGTATATATTCAATTTACAATCTGGAAGCAATTAGATAAATTTAATGGGAATTTAATGGGAAAGAATCTTTAGATTATTTGATTTCCAGTAATACAGGAACAAAATAGTATCTATTTTGTGAAGTTTTGTAAATATTCAATGAGCTTTTATATATAAATCACCTAAGACAGTGCCTGATCTATTGTTCGTGCTCAGTATTAGCTATTAATTATTATTGCTTTTATTAATATTTGGTTCTGCCTTGTGATCCCATGCTGTCATGCTTTCTAGTCTGATTTAAAGTGTACAGTTATGCAATCTGTTTTTAGTTTTGTCACTAAATTTTGGCTTTGAGCAAGTTAGCAGATCTCTCTGGATGGATTTTACTTTCCTTTTTAATGGAGAATTTCCATGTAGATAAAGATTTCTTTTCTGCTCTTTCAAATTATAGCAAAGTCAATACCTCATGTACATCACAATGTTCCCAGAACCAAAACCATATTTGCATGCCATAGTGCAAAAAATGATTGGTTTTTACTTATATTTCAGACATAAAAGAATAAATCCTAATACTTGGATTTCAAGGTGCATTCCCACATTCCCTAAATCATATATTGTTGCACTCCTAGTCAGTGAATGGCCATCCTCCATGACTTGTTCTCTCTGTGGGAAATTAAGCCTGATCAATGCATAGTGAGCACCAACCACCTATCAGGCAAGTGGTAATTATTAGTTCTATTTGACAGATGAGTAAACTGAGGCTTATGGAGAATATATGAGTTGCCCAAGGACCAACAATCTAGGAGTATCAGTATCAAAATATTTTCTCTTTGTAAATGTAATTTTAACTCTCATTAAAAAAACAAAATAAGTGTAAAAATTAAAATCTTCACACTTCTTTGTATTTTTAAATTGTATTCTTCCAGATAGATACAGGTATAGTTATATTGCCTTAGAATACTATTTATTTATCTATATTATTATTGTCTTTAAGCATAAAAACAAAGAAAATAGGCAAAAACAAACAACTGAAGAGAAAAGAAAAGAGAAGGGAAGCAAAGCAAAATAGTTTTGTCTTAATTTGTCTTATTTCAGGGTCAGTGCAAAATAGAGAGACAGAAGGTAGGAAAAGCAAATCAAGATGACAAATTCAGAAGCAAACTAAAGTCTAGAAATAAAGCCCTATCTGCACTCTCTATCATGGTCTCCAATCTCTGGACCCTTCCCTTGCCCAGGCCACACTGACTCACACTCCACCTGACCTGGTAAGTAGTTCAGCCCACCCCAGTAAGATCACTCCCTTCTCTGAGCACAAAAATACTTCAGAAGGGGGATCTTACACATTAGGGGGGATGTCTGAAGACCTGTCTGCATAACCAAGTCTTCTATACTTGTATGGACTACAGACCTGTTAGGAAATTTAAGACATTAAACCCCATGATTAGCATAATGTCTTTTAACTCTGGCATACAAAGATTTCAAGATTACCAAGTGATCTTTTTCTTTAAATTTTTTATTGTTATGTTAATCACCATACATCATTAGTTTTTGATGTACTGTTCCATGATTCATTGTTTGTGCATAACACCCAGTGCTCCACGCTGAACCTGCCCTCTTCAATACCCATCACCGGACTAACACATCCCCCCAACCCCTTCCCCTCTAGAAACCTCAGTTTGTTTTTTGGAGTCCATCGTCTCTGTGGGTCGTCTAACCCCTCTGACTTACTCCCCTTCATTCTTCCGCTCCTGCTATCTTCCTCTTTATTTTTTTCTTAAAATATATTGCATTATTTGTTTCAGAAGTACCAATCTGTGATTCAGCAGTCTTGGACAATTCACAGCGCTCACCATAGCACATACCCTCCCCAATATCTGTCACCCAGCCACCCCATTCTTCCCACCCCCCACCACTCCAGCAACTCTCATTTGTTTCCTGAGGTTAAGAATTCCTCATATCAGTGAGGTCATATGATACATGTCTTTCTCTGATTGACTTATTTCACTAAGCATAACACCCTCCAGTTCCATCCACGTCGTTGCAAATGGCAAGATCTCATTCCTTTTGATGGCTGCATAGTATTCCATTGTGTATATATACCACATCTTTATCCATTCATCTCTCAATGGACATCTTGGCTCTTTCCACAGTTTGGCTATTGTGTACATGGCTGCTATAAACATTGGGGTGCACGTACTCCTTCGGATCCCTACATTTGTATCTTTGGGGTAAATACCCAGTAGTGCAATTGCTGGATCATATGGTAGCTCTATTTTCAACTGTTTGAGGAACCTCCATACTGTTTTCCAGAGTAGTTGCACCAGCTTGCATTCCACCAACAGTGTAGGAGGGTTCCCCTTTCTCCACATCCCCACCAACATCTGTCGTTTCCTGACTTGTTAATTCTGGCCATTCTGACTGGTGTGAGGTGGTATCTCAAGGAGGTTTTGATTTGGATTTCCCTGATGCCAAGCGATGTTCAGCACTTCTTCAGGTGTCAGTTGGCCATTTGAATGTCTTCTTTGGAAAAATGTCTGTTCATGTCTTCTACCCATGTCTTGACTGGATTATTTGTTCTTTGGGTGTTGAGTTTGATAAATTCTTTATATATTTTGAATACTAACCCTTTATGGGATATGTCATTTGCAAATATTTTCTCCCATTCTGTCGATTGTCTTTTGGTTTTGTGGACTGTTTCTTTTGCTGTGCAAAAGCTTTTTATCTTGATGAAATCCGAATAGTTCATGTTGCCCTTGCTTCCCTTGCCTTTGACGATGTTTCTAGGAAGAAATTGCTGCGGCTGAGGTCGAAGAGGTTGCTGCCTGTGTTCTCCTTTAGGATTTTGATGGACTCCTTTCTCACGTTTAGGTCTTTCAACCATTTGGAGTCTATTTTTGTGTGTGGTGTAAGGAAATGGTCCAGTGTCATTCTTCTGCATGTGGCTGTCCAGTTTTCCCAAGACCGTTTGTTGAAGAGACTGTCTTTATTCCATTGGACATTCTTTCCTGCTTTGTCAAAGATTAGTAGACCATAGAGTTGAGGGTCCATTTCTGGGCTCTCTACTCTGTTCCATGGATCGATGTGTCTGTTTTTGTGCCAGTACCATACTGTCTTGATGATGAGAGCTTTGTAATAGAGCTGGAAGTCTGGAATTGTGATGCTGCCAGCTTTGCTTTTCTTTTTCAATATTCCTCTGGCTATTCGGGGTTTTTCTGGTTCCATACAAATTTTAGGATTATTTGTTCCATTTCTTTGAAAAAAGTGGATGGTATTTTGATGGGGATTGCATCGAATGTGTAGATTGCTCTAGGTAGCATTGACATCTTCACAATGTTTGTTCTTCCAATCCATGAGCATGGGACGTTTTTCCATGTCTTTGTGTCTTCTTCAATTTCTTTCATGAGTATTTTATAGTTTTCTGAGTACAGATCCTTTGCCTCTTTAGTTAAATTTATTCCTAGGTATCTTATGGTTTTGGGTGCAATTGTAAATGGGATCGACTCCTTGATTTGTCTCTCTTCAGTCTTGTTGTAGGTGTATAGGAATGCCACTGATTTCTGTGCATTGATTTTATATCCTGCCACTTTACTGAATTCCTGTATGAGTTCTCGCAGTTTTGGGGTGGACTCTTTTGGGTTTTCCACATACAGTATCATATCATCTGCAAAGAGTGAGAGTTTGACTTCCTTTTTGCCCATTTGGATGCCTTTGATTTCTTTTTGTTGTCTGATTGCTGTGGCTAGGACTTCTAATACTATGTTGAATAGCAGTGGTGAGAGTGGACATCCCTGCCGAGTTCCTGACCTTAGGGGAAAAGCTCTCAGCTTTTCCCCATTGAGAATGATATTCGCTGTAGGTTTTTCGTAGATGGCTTTTATGATATTGAGGTATGTACCCTCTATCCCTATCCTCTGAAGAGTTTTGATCAAGAAAGGATGCTGGACTTTGTCAAATGCTTTTTCTGCATCTATTGAGAGGATCATATGACTCTTGTTCTATCTTTTGTTAATGTATTGTATCAGGTTGATTGATTTGCGGATGTTGAACCAACCTTGCAGCACAGGGATAAATCCCACTTGGTCATGGTGAATAATCCTTTTAATGTACTGTTGGATCCTATTGGCTAGTATTTTGTTGAGAATTTTTGCATCCATGTTCATCAAGGATATTGGTCTGTAATTCTCCTTTTTGATGGGGTCTTTGTCTGGTTTTGGGATCAAGGTAATACTGGCCTCATAAAATGAGTTTGGAAGTTTTCCTTCCATTTCTATTTTTTGGAACAGTTTCAGGAGAATAGGTATTAATTCTTCTTTTAATGTCTGATAGAATTCCCCTGGGAAGCCATCTGGCCCTGGGCTTTTGTTTGTTGGGAGATTTTTGATGACTGCTTCAATTTCCTTAGTGGTTATAGGTCTGTTCAGGTTTTCTATTTCTTCCTGGTTCAGTTTTGGTAGTTGATACATCTCTAGGAATGCACCCATTTCTTCCAGGTTATCTAATTTGCTGGCATAGAGTTGCTCATAATATGTTCTTAAAATTGTTTGTATTTCTTTGGTGTTGGTTGTGATCTCTTCTCTTTCATTCATGATTTTGTTGATTTGGGTCATTTCTCTTTTCTTTTGGATAAGTCTGGCCAGGGGTTTATCAATCTTGTTAATTCTTTCAAAGAACCAGCTCCTAGGTTCATTGATCTGTTCTACGGTTCTTTTAGTTTCTATGTCATTGATTTCTGCTGTGATCTTTATTATTTCTCTTCTCCTGCTGGGTTTAGGCTTTATTTGCTGTTCTTTCTCTAGCTCCTTTAGGTGTAGGGTTAGGTTGTGTATTTGAGACCTTTCTTGTTTCTTGAGAAAGGCTTGTATTGGTATATACTTTCATCTCAGGACTGCCTTTGCTGTATCCCAAAGATTTTGAACAGTTGTGTTTTCATTTTCTTTGGTTTCCATGATTTTTTTTTTTAATTCTTCTTTAATTTCCTGGTTGACCCATTCATTCTTTAGTAGGATGTTCTTTAGCCTCCATGTCTTTGAGTTCTTTCCGACTTTCCTCTTGTGATTGAGTTCTAGTTTCAAAGCATTTTGGTCTGAAAATATGCAGGGAATAATCCCAATCTTTTGGTACCGGTTGAAACCTGATTTGTGACCTAGGATGTGATCCATTCTGGAGAATGTTCCATGGGCACTAGAGAAGAATGTGTTCCGTTGCTTTGGGATGGAATGTTCTGAATATGTCTGTGAAGTCCATTTGGTCCAGTTTGTCATTTAAAGTCTTTATTTCCTTGTTGATCTTTTGCTTAGATGATCTGTCCATTTCAGTCAGCGGGGTGTTAAAGTCCCCCACTATTATTGTATTGTTGTCAATGTGTTTCTTTGCTTTTGTTATTAATTGCCTTATATAATTGGCTGCTCCCATGTTAGGGGCATAGGTATTTACAATTGTTAGATCTTCTTGTTGGATAGACCCTTTAAGTAAGATATAGTGTCCTTCCTCATCTCTTATTACAGTCTTT
Source organism: Callorhinus ursinus (assembly GCF_003265705.2). Taxonomy (NCBI): domain Eukaryota; kingdom Metazoa; phylum Chordata; class Mammalia; order Carnivora; family Otariidae; genus Callorhinus; species Callorhinus ursinus. The sequence continues at coordinate 9,290,430 of NW_027397099.1, forward strand.
GTTTTAAAATCTAGTTTGTCTGATATAAGAATTGCCACCCCAGCTTTCTTTTGGTGTCCATTAGCATGGTAAATTGTTTTCCACCCCCTCACTTTCAATCTGGGGGTGTCTTTGGGTCTAAAATGAGTCTCTTGCAGACAGCATATTGATGGGTCTTGTTTTTTAATCCAATCTGATAGCCTGTGTCTTTTGATTGGGGCATTGAGCCCATTTACATTCAGGGTAACTATTGAAAGATAGGAATTTAGAGCCATTTTATTGCCTGTAAGGTGACTGTGACTGTATATTGTCTGTGTTCCTTTCTGATCTATGCTGCTTTTAGGCTCTCTTTTTGCTTAGAGGACCCCTTTCAATATTTTTTTCAGGGCTGGTATCATGTTTGCAAATTCCTTTAGTTTTTGTTTGTCCTGGAAGCTTTTTACCTCTCCTATTTTCAGTGACAACCTTGCTGAATATAGTATTCTTGGCTGCATATTTTTCTTGTTTAGTGCTCTAAAGATATCCTGCCAGTCCTTTTGGCCTGCCAGGTCTCTGTGGATAGGTCCGTTGCCAATCTAATGTTTCTACCATTATAGGTTACATGTCTCTTCTCCCGAGCTGCTTTCAGCATTTTCCCTTTGTCTCTAAGACTCGTAAGTTTTACTATTAGATGTTGGGGTGTTGACCTATTTTTATTGATTTTGAGAGGGTTTCTCTTTGCCTCCTGGATTTTAATGCCTGTTCTCTGCTATTGTTTGTTCCAGTATACTTTCTGCCCCTCTCTCTCTTTCTTCTTCTTCTGGGATCCCAATTATTCTAACGTTGTTTCGTCTTACCGTATCGCTTATCTCTCGAATTCTGCCCTCGTGATCCTGTAGTTGTTTTCTCTTTTTCTCAGCCTCTTTATTTTCCATCATTTGGTCTTCTATATCGCTGATTCTCTCTTCTGCCTCATTTATCCTAGCAGTTAGTGCCCCCATTTTTGATTGCACCTCTTTAATAGCCTTTTTGATTTCGACTTGGTTAGATTTTAGTTCTTTTATTTCTCAGAAAGGGTTTCTCTAATAACTTCCATGCTTTTTTCAAGCCCAGCTAGTATCTTTAAAGTCATGATTCTGAACTCTAGGTCCGACATCATACTAATGTCCGTATTGAGTAGGTCCCTGGCAGATGGTACTACCTCTTGTTCTTTTTGCTGAGGTGGTTTTTTTCTTCTTGTCATTTTGTCCAGAGGAGAACAGATAAATTAGAGAACAAAATGCTAACCGGTTAACAATGTCCCCAGCAAATATGCTCTTTACAAATCAGAAAATACCTGAAACCAGGGGAAAAGAAAGGGAAAGAAAGAAAAAAGAAAGAGAAAAAAAAGAAAAAGAAAAAGATAAAAACAAGCAAAAACAGAACAAAACAAAACAAAAACAGAATATGATCAAATATGATCAGGCTAGTGCATAGATCAGTGCCACATGCTAGATTTTGGGTGTATTTTGGTCTGTTAGAAGAAAGTGCCTCCTAAAATTTTAAAGGAAGAAAGACTTATATATTTACAAAATAAGGGTTGATACAATGAAGGGATGGAAGATGACTGTAATGGTGAAACTTATAAAAGGTTTTATAAACGGAATTGATAAGAAGTTGTTTGAAAGAAGAATGAAGAAGATTTAAAAAAAAGAAAAAAGAAAAAAAAATGGGAGAGACTGTGATCAGGCAGGAGACTAGAACAAAGCTATACACTAGTGATTTAGGGTATATTTTGATCTGTTAGATGAAACTGTATATCAAAATTTTAAAGAGAGAAGAATTTATATATATATGCCAAAAATAATGGTAACTACTATGAAGGGATAAAATATGACTCTAAAAATGAAAAATAAAAAATGTTTTTTTTTTTTAAAAGGGATTGATAAGATGTTGGTTGAAAAAGGGAAAAAGAAAAAGTCAAAAAAAAAAACCAGTTAAAAAAATTAACTTTGAAAAACTAATGAATCATGGTAAAAAAGCCAAGAATTCTATGTGCAGTATTCCCTTAGCGCTGGAGTTCTCCCGTTCTCCTTGATCGGTAAACTTGGTCTTGGCTTGCTGACTGTTCGTGCTGATCTTCCGGGGGAGAGGCCTGTTGCCGTGGTTCCTAAATGTCTTTGCCGGAGGCAGAATTGCCCCACCCTTCTCGGCCTGGGCTAAGCAAGCTACTCGGATTTGCTCTCTGGAGCTTTTGTTCCCTCCAAGGTCTGGTACAGCTTTGGAGGACCAGGGTGAAATGGCGGCCTCCCACTCTCCGCCCCTAGGAGCCGAGAACTCGGGGCCCCGCTCCTCCTGCTTTTCCCCAAGAAAAGCAGTCAGTCACTCCCGTCTCCCCAGTCTCTGGCCGCAGTCCGTGCTCACCCGGCTTGTGACCGAGTGTTTCTATCTCTGGCACCCAACTCCGTGTGGAGTCTCCAAACCCAGCAGATCCCTGCGGTGCGCTCCCGCGCCGCTCCTCCCTGAGGAGGAATGGATGTCTCCCCGGCTCTGCCACTTGTTGGGTTCCTGCTGGAGAAGCAGTGGCCCGAGTGGGCCGCGGGTCACGTTTTATGGCAACTCCGAGCTGAGAGCCCATGCCTCGGCTCCATCTCTAGCTGGCTTCCCCGCTCTGATACCTGGGAGCTCTGCCGCACTCAGGCACCCCTGGTCTTTCTGTGACCCCGAGGGTCCTGAGACCACACTGTCCCATGAGGGTTCCACACCCAGCTTAGCCACTGGAGAGACGTCCCTCAGTGGAACCAATTTTGTGCTCCGTGGCTTTATCACTTGCCAGAAGTGGCCGATGGAGGCCCCCTCCCCCGCCGTCTATCCTCCCAAATATCGCCTCGGATTCACTTCTCTGCACGTCCTACCTTCCAGAAAGTGGTCGCTTTTCTGTTCAGAGAGTTGTTGCTGTTCTTTCCTTCGATCTCCTGTTGAGTTCATAGGTGTTCAGAATGGTTTGATCCCTATTCAGCTGAATGCCTGAGACCAGACGAAATCCAGGTCTCCTACTCCTCCGCCATCCTGCTCCGCCTTGAATCCCTTTGAGTTGATGTTTGCTCATCAGATAATTGGGTAATCCTATTGCAGAAAAGTTTCAGTTGGGGAAAATATTTCATATGCAGTGTCTGGTACACAGTACATGTTCATTGAATATTAGATATTTTTCTCTTCTTCCCTCTACAGTATCCATGTTTGTTGCTCCAAACACGTACTTGCCTTGGTGCAAAAGCACTGTCTATTAGATCCATTTGCCTTGTGTGAACAGTTTGTATCAAGTCCTAGTTTTAGGATGGAAAGAATTGCTAAGCTCTTTCTGTCACATTGGCAGACACCTATCCCGTGCTTGGAAGCAACCAAGTCAGAACACTGCAAATCAATACTTCCATGTCATTTTTTTTTATTTTTTTAAAAGATTTTATTTATTTATTTGAGAGAGAGAGAACATGAGAGGGGGGAGGGTCAGAGGGCAAAGCAGACTCCCTACTGAGCAGGGAGCCTGATGCGGGACTCGATCCCAGGACTCCAGGATCATGACCTGAGCCGAAGGCAATTGCTTAACCAACTGAGCCACCCAGGCGCCCTCCATGTCATTTTTCAAAAGTTCTTTTTCATTAAGAAAAAAAAAATCTAAAGAGGTATAAAATTGCTTTTGTTTCACTTCTCACAGAAGGACAAGGAAAGATCTGAAAGTGTGCCCCCCCCCATAGACCCACCCCAGATCTTTCCCTGTCTTCCTCCAGTTACATCCTCCCCCACCATCCATTTCTCTGGGATTTGTATTTGGAACTCATTCATGTTTGCTCAATAGCTTGGATTATCTTTTTTACTTATGCTGGGATTTATCAACATGAAAAGGAGTGAGGGATGATCTTTCACTTCTAGTAAACACTTCATTATTTGCCTTTGGTATTTGAAGACAATAAAACAAAACAAAGCATATCCTTACAGAGTGTCTCCTCAGTAATTACTGCTGCTGTTGTCAGTTGCAGACTGCCTTCCTGCCAGCATCTGAATTATCTAACAAAGAAAGATAAAGAAAATGAGTTAGCCATTTTTACTCTTTCCAAATGGGAAAGATAGTCTGAAATCAACTCAGCTGTCCTTGCTCTTTGGAAAGGTCCCAGGCCAAATGTGCCCCTGTTTTTTGGTGCTAGCCCTTCTGAAATCGGGTTTGGATAGAGGGGCCAAGGAACTAGCAAGATTAACTGAGCCAGGTATTTTGTCAAGACCACACCTGCCCTTTAAATTGCTGCTTTTCTTTAATGAGAATATCCTGCATACATTACAGTTGTCCTCATTGTCTTTGTCTGGCTCTTCCCAGAAAGCATTTTGTACTTATCTTCTTTGCCTGTCCGTTTGCCGTGGCACAATTTAATGAACATATTTAATTATGCAAGTTGTCTTTTTAACCACTTCAGATAAATTGTGTTAGGTAAAGGATAGTTTCTCAGAACTTGCTTTTGTTTTTGTTTTTGTGTACCATTTTCATGTGCAAAGAAAGAGAGGAAGTGGAAAGAATTTGTCCTTTAGCACTGACAAGTCAAGCTGAAGAAAGATCTCCATTACCATTTGCTCACCTCATGACCTTGAAAAAATAGTACATGTTTTTGAACTTCCGTTTTTCTTATTGGTAAGTAGAAGGAAATAATATCTATTTTTATCTTAATAAAAATGAATATTTTAGGGACTTCACATTCAGACAAGATGGTCTAGACCCATACCTCCCTGCTCTTTGCTAAGCACAGCATAAGCCCTGGAAAAGGCATAGAAGACAACAAAAGGAGAACTCTGAAAAAGTGGTGAGAAAAAAGTGAGGTGGATTGGGACCTCAGAACTGGAAGAACAAGCTGGCATCAGGGCATTTTAAATGTAGCCCCCCACCAAACAGAAGAAGGCTGCTGAGCTCTGACATTTCCTGACGGCGGCCTAGCCATTGAAGTTGGCTCAGGTGGGTTCATTCTGTCCCTGAATCTAATGGAGTACCTGTGACAATGTCATGTGAGCTCAACAGCAGCATGGCCAGTAAGGGGGAATCTCTCAGGAGCTCTTCACTGGAACAAGTGTCCAGGGAAGCTGCTCTTTTACTTTGCTGGGCCTGAGAATCTCTTTTATCCCTGAGAAATACTGAAAGAGAAGGGTGGAATCTGCAAAAGGGAATGAGTCACAATAAGCAATTCCATTTGGAGTCTCTTTGTTCACACAATCCTGAGATGACCTTTTCGTCCATCATCCCCACCCCTCAACCCCATCCAGAGACACTGGGGCAGGGTACAACCAGTGGAGGAATCCAGCCACAGCAGGTGGTGAGAAAGAGAAAACTTCACCCCCATCCAGAGGTACTGCATTGTTTGGGCAGAGCCAGCAAGATGACAGCAGCAACAAGCTGCATGTTCTGGAGATCCTCTTTGAATTGGAGGGCCTAAGACTCCCTGTCTCACTAGAGACAAGCAGGCAGCTGTAGTGGGGTGGAGTGGGGGGCAGCTCTGCTAAAGGGAATCCCACCACATCCCTTCCCCATGAGAAGACACCTAGCCACAAAGGATAGGGAAGTCCCACCCATGTCCACCGGCAACACTAGCAGAGAGCAGTAGGAGCCCTGCTGGTACTTGATAAACCAGGAATATCAAAGTAACGGAACAAAGCCTTTGATATTAAAGTACCATTGAAATCAGAGTCCACAAATGAAGCCCAAGACTTGCATGCTAAACCTAAACCAGATGACTACCTGCCAAAACAAAATATTCAAATAGGATGGTGAGTCACTAAACATAATAGAATGTTGAGAATACAAGGGAAAATCACCATCATACAAAGAACCAAGAAAACCACTTAAATGAGAAAAGATGGTAAACTTATGCAAATAATGCCCAAATGAATCCAATGTTGGAATTAATTGACAAGGATTTTAAAGCTTCCTCCATGAAAGTATTACAATAAACAATTACAAATTTTCTTGAAACAAATGGAAAAATAGAAACAACAACAAAGAAATAAGTTATATAAAAAAAGGAATAATTATAGAAGTGAAAAATACAATAACAGAATTTTTAAAAAATCACTGAATGAGCTCAATATTAGAGTGGAGATAACATATGAAAGCACCAGTGAACTTGGGGGTAGATCAATACAATTTATCCAATCTGAAATAATAGAAAACATACTGAAAAAAAATTGAACAGAACTTCAGGGTCCCGTGGAACAAAAACGTAAAATCCAATATTTATATTATTTGAGTTATCAAAAAGAGAGGAGAGAGAATGGGGCTGAAATAATATTTAGAGAAATAATGGCTACAGCTTCTCAAATTTGGTGAAGAAACAAGCGTACAGGTCCAAGAATTTAAGCAAACCCCACTAGGATAAACACAAAGAAGTCTACTTTGACACACAATAATTAAAGTTTTGAAAACTAAAGGCAATGAAAAAAATCATAAAGGCAGCCAAAGAGAAACAGTGTATTACCTATAGGAAACACCACTTTTTTTAGCTGGTGAAAAGCAACAAGTCAACCACAAATTGTTTTTCTGGCAAAACTATTCAAAAATGAGTGAAACATAAATTCTCCTTTGGAAAAAATGAAAAGAATTGACTGCTAACAGACCCACCCTTATAGTCACCCTTATAGTTGGCTAAAGAAACTTCTTCAGACGGAAAGACATTATAAAAGAATCATGAAGTATTTAGTAACATGAGGAAACAATGGAAGAGCAGAAATATGGGTATAGAACATAGACTGTACTTTTCTTTATGAGTTTTATAAATCATATTTGATGGCTGAAGCAAAAATTATAAAGCAGTACTCAAGACAAAGATACTTGAAAGTGGGAAAGCAAAAGGGACCTAAATGAAAGAGAGAGTTCCATACTTGAAGAGGTAAAATGTTGATGGTGGTAGATTCTGGTGTTAAATGTGTATATTGTAATACCCAGGGCACCTACTATGAAAACTGTATAGAGAGATGCACTCATAAATATTATAAATAAGTCAAGATGGAGTCCTAAATGTACAATGATCAAGTAACACATGAGAAGACAAGAAAAAAGGAGTGCGAACCAGAGGAAACAAACACAAAAATGATAAAAAGGCTGATATGGGTGCTAACTTATCAATAATTACCTTAAATGTAAATGATTTGAATACACAAATCAAAAAATATAATGATAGATTAGATTAAAAATATATGACCCAACTATTTTCTTCTTATAAAAAAAAAAAAAAAACTAACTTCAAATTCAAATTGAACTTCTACATCCATATGTAGATTGGAAAAAAGTTTAAGATACATAATTTTTTTGAATGGGAATTGCTATGTATCTTATAATGTAGGGTTCAGAGCAAAGAAAATTACTATATACAAAGAGGGGCATTACATAATGATAAAAGGGTTATTCACCAGGAGACAGCAATCCTTAAGTGTGAATGCATCAATCAACAGAACTTCAGAATACATGAAGCAGTAATGGAAAGAGCGTAAAGTAGAAGTAAGCAGATCACCAACTATTGTTGCAAACTTCATACCACCTCACAGGAACTGATAAACGTGCTAGACAGAAAATTAGTATAAAGTCTGAACAAAGCAATTAACCAGTAGAATCTAAATGGCATGTATGGAACATGCTAACCTTAGAAAACAGAATCACTCTACGGTGTATTAACACCTATTGTTGGGGTACCTGGGTAGCTCAGTCGTTAAACAGCTGCCTTCGGCTCAGGTCATGATCCCAGGGTCCTGGGATCAAGCCCCGCATTGGGCTCACTGCTCCATGGGAGGCCTGCTTCTCCCTCTCCCACTCCCCCTGCTTGTTTTTCCTCTCTCACTGTGTCTCTCTCTCTCAAATAAATAAATAAAGTCTTTAAAAAAAAAAAAACCTATTGTTTATCTATAGTAATCAAGACAGTAGAAATAGTGAACAAAAACATAGAGGTCACTAGAATTAGGAGACCCAGATATAACTCGCACAAACCTGCTCAAGTGACTTTTAATAAAAGTACAAAAATAATTCAGTGGGGAAAGGATAATCTTTTCAACAAATGCTGGAGCATGTGGACACTGAGAGGCAGAAAAAAAAAAACGGAAAGAACCTCAACCTAAACTGCACACTTTATATAAAAATCAATTCAAAATGAACTACATATTTAAATGTAAAATGTAGGGGTGCCTGGGGTGGCTTTGTCTTTTAAGCCACTGACTCTGATTTCAGCTCAGGGCATGATCTCAGGTCCTGGGATTGAGCCCCAAGTCACTGGGCTCTGCACACAGCAGGGAGTCTGCTTGAGGACTCTCTCTCTTCCTCTACCCCTCGCCCCACTCACTCTCCCTTTCTCTCTCTCTCTCAAATAAATAAATCTTTAAAAATAAATGCAAAATGTAAAACTGTGAAACTTTTCCAAAAAAAAAAAATCTTCAGAAACTTGTCTACTCAGAGTTCTTAGGCTTGACACCAAAAGCCTAAGATCCATAAAAGAAACAGTTGTTTTATTGGACTTCATCAAAATTAAAAAAAACAAAAACAAAAACAAAAAAAAACAAACAAAAAACACTTTACTTCATTAAACCCATGCAAGGAAGATGAAGAGAGAAACTATACCAGGGAACATTTGATTGTGGCAAATCTAACAGAGAACGGGTATCTAGAATATATTTTTTAAAACTCTCAAACCTCAGTCCACAACAACAAAATTTAGTAATCCGCTTAGAAAATTGGCAGATGATATAAACAGACATTTTACTAAAAAGGATAGACAGATGGCAGATAATCATATAAAAAGATGCTCAACATCCTTAGCCATCAGAAAAATGCAAATTAACACCATAATGACATGTCACTACACAACTATGTCTAAAATAAAAATAGTGGCAATACCAAATGCTGGTGTGGATGTGAAGAAACTGAATCACTTATACATTGCTGGCGGGAATAATAAATGATGAAGGAACTTTGGAAAACATTTTAGAAGTTTCTTAGGAAACTAAACATTCAACTACCATACATCCCATAAGTTGCAGCCCTTGATATTTATCCCCCCAAAATGAAAATTTATGTTCACACACAAAAAAACCTGTATTTGAATGGTCATAGGAACTTGAGTTTAGATAAAAACTCCAGCATAGATGTTCTTTAATAGATGAATGATTAAACAAATTGTGGATATATATAGTACAGAATACTATTCACCAATAAAAAACACAATACTTCAGAAGAATCTCCAGGGAATTCCAGTGAATGGGAAAAAAAAAAATCCCCAAAGGTCACATACCATATGATTTCATTTATATAATGTATTTGATGTGGCACAGATTTAGAAATGGAGGACAGATTAGCAGTTGCCAGAAAATATGGGTGGGGGGGAGATCATTTGGGGTGGAACTGTTCATTATCTTGACTGTAGCAGTGGATACACAAACCTGCACAGGTGACAAAATTGTACAGAACTTAATACACACATAAATGTGTGCATCCCATTACAAGTAAAACTGAGCAAGATTGGTATACTAATGTTGACATGTATCCTTGTTGTCATAGTATAGTTTTACAAAGTGATCTCATTCAAGGGAACTGGACAAAGTGTACATAGGAGAAACTCATTACAACTACATGTAAATCTACAATGACCTCAAAATAAATTTCAATTGAAAATGAAGTTTTTTAAAAGGATATTTTTAACAAATGTTTTAACACACATCAGAGACTCAAAAGAACATACTCTTATGTTAGATTTTTGTCTTTATAATTCTGATGTTCACTAGAAATCTCCCTGCCATCTTCCCTTTTTACTCGTTTTTCAATAACTAAGCATGCATTCCTTTATTCATTCAGGAAACAATTCTAGGCAGCACACTTTTATGAACGCTGTGATTTTTTGATAAAATTTTAAAATGAAAGAATCCAAATGCTCCTGGAAAAAAAATCAGAGTAAATTTTCCAATTCTGTAATAAGTATTTAAAGTAGTATTCTGACATCATAAAACTTTACTACTGTAAGTGTTACTTGTCACTTTCTTATAAAATCAGCAGTATGTACTTTAAGTCACATGGAATACTTATTGGACTCTTTAGTGTTTGGCTCCAGAACATGAGCCATTATAAGAAACTTATGTTTTACTGATCAATGTAAAAAATAATTTTTCAGGAACTTGAGGAGCAAATCATATTATGTATTTTCTCTACCCAAACACCAAATAAACTACTCTGCAGAATGTTTAACATGCTCAAGCATCTATTATTATTACTTTTCTTTTAGTTTAATACTTGCATTTATATTGGAGTTTTTATTAGTAGCGGCAGTAAATAATGCATTATCCTCTGAAAATGTTGTTAGAATAAGTGTGCCTTATCAATAATGTACTGAGAGAAATTCATTGTTTTGATTTAAACTATAAAAACTCATTTATTATTGACCAGGTTTGGAAAAAAATCAGATTATCTTTTACTTGAATTGTCAAACGCTTCATATAGTATCAGTCCTGGGTCTCTGGATAGTCAAATGGCATAATTGATGCTGGATCAGCAGTGATTGTAAACACCCACCCACCTACACACACGCACACACACCATTCAAGATCTTGAATTTTAAGCATATACTAGTTCAGTAACCACCTACTTTTTATTGTATTTTATTTTTAAGATTTTTTATTTATTTATTTGACAGAGACACAGCGAGAGAGGGAACACAAGCAAGGGCAGTGGGAGAGGGAGAAGCAGGCTTCCCATTGAGTAGAGAGCCAGATGCAGGGCTCTGGGATAACCACCTATTTTTAATACATTGTTTCCAGGGGCGCCTGGGTAACTCAGATGGTTAAGCATCTGCCTTAGGCTCAGGTCCTGATCCCAGGGTCCTGCGATGGAGTCACCCATCGGGCTCCCTGTTTGGCAAGGAGCCTGCTTCTCCCTCTCCCCCTGCTTGTGCTCTCTCACTCTCTCTGTCAAATAAATAAATAAAATCTTTAAAAAAATACATTGTTTCCATATTTCCCATTTGCTGGGCAAACTGAAATAAAGAGTTTGCACTTACATGTAAGTCTGTGCTGTGAAACATAAACAAACCTTTATGTTGTAGTTTTATCTTTTCCAGTGAAATTACTGAAAGACTATTTGTGAGGGAGGCATTGGTATACTGCATTGCTTTACTAAAAAGTTCATTGAAAGGAAGGACACATTGTCATTTTAAGAGAATCACTTGGAATAAGATTTTAGAATTGGTGTTCCTAGTAGACTAAGAATATTTATCATTTGTAGTTTAGTTTAATCCAAAAAGGTAAGGGAGGAAGACAACTTACTAGTATTTTGATTACTTATGATATGTATGGTAATACTCCATAAATTGATTCATTGCAATGACACCTGGAGGTGTATATAATACAGTATCCAAATTTTTCTTCTCTGGAATTAGACTGTTATGACTAGAACTAGGATCTTCAATTCATTATCTGTGTCTCCTAGTAAAATTAGTTTAATGCTCTATGCCTCAGTTTCCTTATCTACACAATGGAAATGCAATAGACAATGATAGTACTTATTAAAGGGCTTCAGCAAGTATTAAATGTGATTATTTATACATATAAAGCTATTAACATGCAGTTGGCACATGGTCAGCACTCAATATATGTTAGCCATTATTCTCTTTCCTGCAGAGAAGTATTATTCTAAAATTATCAGAGTGTTTTGAGGTTCAGAGAGGCTAAGTCATATGCTCAAGATCAAACAGAAAACATCAGATCTAAGTCTCAATCACAAATGTGTTGGACTCCAAAGTTTATCTTTCTTCACTATGACCCTGCCTGTTCCAGGATTTGATCAGGTGGAGAAGAAATCTCACTTCACATTCCATGCATACCAACTATTTGGAGTGATGCTGATTATTTCTCACTGTTAAATATAAACTCTATAAATCACCAGCTGTAATTGACATAACTATTGTGCCTTTTATTCTAAGTTACTTCACTCCGCCTTGTATACTTTTATTGTTGCAAATTCTAGATTGAAAAGGTGATAGTGGGATAGCATGAAAATTTGGAGGGATTGCTTTAGATGAGTTAGTTTGTAACTGATTATTTTGCAACCATTGGCCAATGGTAGTTATTGATAGAAAATGTTTTCTACATTCCAGGTAAAAAAAAAGATAAGAAATGAGTTGATTACTCTTCGTGATTATTTTAGCCTGACAATATCACTAGAATCAATCTAGGCTCAGAGAGGATTCCAGAATTTCTTTTAAAGTTAACCTGTATAAAAATCATTTGGATGCTTGATGATTTGTATATTGATTCCAGAGGGTTTATACTACTTGTTTGGATAGGGCTTGAGAATCTTCATGTTTACAAACTCTTCAGCTTATACATATGAAGGGGTATGTCAATAAAACTTGATCTTATCCTAGATGATGCTGTGTGTAGCCGTGATACTCAGATGCTCAACACCAATGTGCTTTCCCATTGGAGATGGGCTCCCTAGCCTCCTCAATCCTTTGGTATTTATTAACATCTCTCTTTAGTTTTTGAACCAAGAATTGTTTGTTTTTCCCTTAATTATATGAATTTTTCTTTTGTATTTTATCATTATCATAAAAGTTTCATTGAGGAATAATATCCATTTTCTTACAGTGATTAAAATGTTACATCAAATTTTAGCATTCGTTTTGACTTTTTTATAGAAATATGATTAAAGAAGATAATTGTTTTAATAATCAGTAAATTTGTGAAACAGATTTAAATAACAAATTTCCATTTCTACTTGATTATAAAATTTGTATTCAAAGCTGTTAATTTAGAATACTCAGAATTCAGTAACTATTTCTTATGTACAAGTCCATAATATCTCTACTGGATACTAATTAGTCATGATGGGAGATGTTTAGGATATGTCCATAACTCTTTATACTTCTTCATGTGACACATGTTTACATTACATGTTCCCAAAAGTCTAATCTTTTTTCTCTGGATGTCAGATTGCCAACATGTGCCTTAGAATGTGGTTTTAGAGCTTGACGTATTGCAACTTTGACCTCAACAAGGATAATACAGCAGGACTACATACTCTACTGTGTTCTCATCAAGTTCACAAAGCATTTCATAGTGTTCCTGTGATCTGAAAGGTTAGCAGCACTTATATTCTCAAAAAAATTTTTAAATTTTGTTGTCTACCCATCAAAACACACTATAGTTTTAATGCAGTTGGCAGATAAAGTGAACATGGTGGTATCTTTTTATCTATTTGACTAACTCAAAACTGTCTGTTGATAGAGTAGGCTGAACATCGATATTCTGTGGTTCAGTGCAAAGCCCCATGGTTGGGGTTATTGTCTTAAGTCTTCGTAGTTTACTTTTCTGTTTGCTTGTTTGTTTAATACATAAACCCATGCTGGAATAACCTTGTAAAGATTGCTTTCTGTAAGAGTTGCTCTTACTTGGTTCTAGGCACTAGAGTATTGACTACATTAATTGGGTTGAGCATACCCAGTGTCTTAGGTCAGGCCTGGAAGCAGAGACTGAGAGCTAAGTTTTCTTTGAAAGAAAGTTTTTTGAAAGACTGCTTTCAAGAGAAATCTATAAGGGACGAGGGAAGAGGTGAGAATAGGAAAACAATGTAGGCAGATGTTGTTTCCAGAGTCCAACTTCAACCTCATATCATGGGAAATTTTGGAGAAAAACTGTTTCATAGATGTCCTATTTAGAGGTAAAAAGGCAAGACTGCTATATTATAGCATCAGTCGCTCTGTAGCTATGGGCTACCTTGAAGGTGTGAGGTGTATGATCTCTCAACATCCCAAACATATCTGGGCAACTCAGCTCCTGTTAGTCAGGGGCAATGCTCTGTACAAGGTGGGTACAAGTATTAGCTGTTAGCAGTCAAGACCAAAACCAGCTGGGAGATCGAGAGACTACCCTAAACAGCAGCATCTGCTTTACTCAGCCCACACAGCAATCAAGAACAGGAACTTAAGGGGTTCTTTATCACCAAGCTTTATGAATATAAGAAAAATAAATGAGAAAGCTTGACTGAAACTATAAAATATCCAAATTTAAAGTATATTTTCCAATGGAATGATTAAACTGTCAATTGCAGACTAAATGCCTCCTATTACAGTTACTTAATGATCACACAGTTGTCATCTGTGCAGTGGTATCTATTTGTGTCCATGCAGAGCTGAAGTTTTAGAATCCATTCTTTCTGTCCATCAGTATAAGCAAAATGGTCAGTATGGTTTTCACATAAATACACCGTAAGCTTCTCTAGTTCTAATATCTGCTACCTTGAGTAGTCATCATTTTCTTAGCCCTCACACTTGTTTTATAACACTGAAGGAATTTTCTGTTTCTCTCTGGTAGTGAGAAGACATGTTGTAGATTAAGAATAACCCATTATAGCATAGAAGTAATTTGACATAAAGTCATGCCCTATTCATATACAGAAAACTGCTTCGTGATTTACATCAATGTAGAGTTTTATGGTTGAGCATTTTTTGAAGAGACTCCCCTTGTCAATTATTATCTTAGTTGTGGTAGGTTGCACTGCTGTTCATCAGTATACAGTTTTCATCTACTTCTGTGTCCATGGGAGAAACTGAGTTCCCCTTTCTTAAAGTTTATGTAGAACCATATGATTTGCTTTTAAACAACAAAATATAAGTGCATATTGTATGTATCGGTTCCAGGTGGAAGCATTTAATTGTTGGTGTTTGACTCTCTATACCATGCTTCCCCTGCAACAGTGTAGAAGCATGTATTCAAATAAATGCACCCAGGAGTGCTGAGATAACATGTAGAGGACAGCTGCTTTGGAGAATCACCTGGACCAACCATTAACATTCACGAGGATACCTTTTGTCTTGACATGACACTGACACTTTGGGGTTACTTGTTAACCTAGTATGAACGAGGTCCTTCTAATATAGAGATTGAATCATTAAACTCTATTGTAGGCATAAATAAACACCTAGCATTATGTCAATTTTGTAAATTTAGAAGCTGACCTGCTAGGAAGCTACATAATTTCACTAAAAGCAAAGAGAAAGGGGCACCTGGGTGGCTCAGTTGGTTAAGCGACTGCCTTCGGCTCAGGTCGTGATCCTGGAGTCCCGGGATCGAGTCCCGCATCGGGCTTCCTGCTCAGCGGGGAGTCTGCTCTCCCTCTGACCCTCCCCCCTCTCATGCTCTCTTTCTCTCTCATTCTCTCTCTCAAATAAATAAATAAATAAAATCTTAAAAAAAAAAAAAGCAAAGAGAAAGTATGTGGGGGGGAAAAAAAGACAAAAGATTTGGAACATAATTTTTTCTGAGCCTTGGGCAATTTTCTTCCTCTGGTAGGGTGTAAACAAATGTCTCTTGCATTGCCTCCTAATGGATTTAACAATGTGATATTTATATGTCAGTGTACAGAAAGCTGCCCCTGAAGATACAGGACCATTTGATCCCCATATCTCTGTAAATGCCAATGATTACTTTTTCCCAAAGAAAATTTGAAAACATTTCAGATAATTTAGGAAGAAACATGATTATCATTGCATTAACAGTTCTGTAGAACCAAATATTCTGGATTTCAGGTACAATTCAAATTTAAATCAGAGAATTTAGAATTAGAATATTAACAAAATAATAACAAAACTACAATTGCATCTTCTTGACTTGATACTATTAATTTTAGCATTATTGCCATCATCATGTGTCAGTTTTTTAACTAGTTATATAATTTGATCTTTATCAAAATATAACCCAGATATTACTAACAATTTTATAGTTGGAGAAACCAAGAATCAGAAAATGTGAATGATCTGCCAAAGGTTCCAGAGTTCCACAGTTTCATCCAAGTAGGACCTAAGGAAGACTTTAACTTGTATCTGAGCTTAACTACTCACTTACTGGATGATCTCAAACAAGCCCCTTAACTGCTTCATTGCTCAGTTTTTTCATATGAAATTAAGGATAATAATAATCCTTATAAGTTTGTTATGAGTATAAAATGAAATGACTCATATGAAAACATTTGTACATTATAAGAACTCGTACAAGGCAATATAATTTTCTTATTGTTATTAGAAACAATTATGGAATGCTATAAAGGTTATTATGAATCTGTGCCACATACTTGGTTCTATTATATCATATACTATTTCTTTTAAAAGAGCAGTGATTTTTTAAAAGCCTTCTCACATGTAATTAGATAGTGGGCAAGTATAAGTGGTGAGTTAACCATGTTGGTAGTTCTTTTTTTGAATTGTATATCTAGCAAAAAGCTGCATAGCTTATTGAAGGAATCGAAATTAAAAATGTATACATGAGGCTTAAATACTCAAAAATAGCTCACAGTTAAACACATCATACTGCTTAAAATTTTAAAAGATGCAATTACCCTTTTTTGGCAGTCTCTGAATGTTCTCTGGATTGTTGGGAGATATAAAATGGTTTCAAACGGTGCTTTTTATAAGGTACTGTTAAATTGAAATACAGATGGGTATGTTATTTTCCTCTTTTACTATAATTTCATCTCCAATTTCCTCTGGAATATACATACTTCTTAAAAATGGATTCATTCAGTCAATTTCAAAACTTTGAAATAATGGTAGGTAAATAGAAACTCAGCCCTTACACATGTATGAAGTAAACTAATTTTGGAATATCCATCATCTACACATACCTACACACATACAGGATTGCATTTTTTAATAAGTCATACATGCAAAGTTCTCTGGAAACTTATAGGTATAATTACTGATTATGATAGTGTCAAAATAATTTATAATATAAAATTTTTTTCTTACACAAAAAAAATGCAGGAAGGGATGAAAAAGATAAATGAAGCATGTAGTATATGATTTGTATGCATATTCATTGGACAAATCTATACTGGGTGCTTACTATATGCCAGGTGTTGTTCTAGGGGATGGAATATAATAGTTAAGAAAGAAAAATAGACAAAACCTATTGATTTGTGGAGCTCATATTATAATGGATAGACAGTAAACACATAGATATATAGCCTTGCAAAAGGGTAATCAAAACCCTTGAGGAAAATAAAGTACAGTAAAGGGATGAGTTATGGGACTGCTATTTTATTAGGGTTACATATTGGTTAGGGTTCTTGCACAAACCAGGTGATACATTCAAATTGGAGTAATTGAGGGTGAATTAATAAATAGACTATTTATAAATATATAGACTAGGTGCATTGAGATCCCAAAAGATGGTTGCATATTTCTGGGGATAGTAACAGTTGTGTATATTACCACACCAGGCTTAAATGGGTCCAGAATAGAATTTAGAGTGGAAAGAAAGTTTATGGAAAGAACTGCCTGATGAGGAACTGTGACCTTTAGTAGTGACTCTTACAAAAAGAGCAGAGGGTTGAATACCCCCAACTAACGCCCCCTTCTTCCTGCTAATCTGCAGCAGGTGCTCTCAATGGACAAACCCTACCAGAAATAAGAGGACAAAGAACTTCATCTATACAGTAGACACTTGTCAGCCTGGTAGGACACAGCATAAGATAGAGAAGGACAGAGAATGGGTGTAGAGGGGCAAAGAGAAGATAGAAGCACAGGTATTCAGGGTAGCCCTCTCTGGGAGGTGATAGTTGAGCAGAGACTTGAATTAGTTAAAGGACAGAGATCCTGACAGTTACCTGGAAGAAAAGCTTTCAAAACTAAGGGAACAAAAAATTTTTAAGATCTTGAGAATATTATTTCCAAAACAAAATTTACACCTTATAAATCTGACTGTCCTCATTTATACTTGCCAGTCTACAGCAATCTGCCCCCAACGCCAAAGTTCTCCTATGACTATTTGAACTAAGGTCACCAAAATTTTTATAAGTTCCATACCAGAAGGATTTTGGATTTGCTTTCATTTCTCTGACCTCTCCCACATATTTGACACTATTTACTTTATTCCACTACCCCCCTCCCCCAGCAAATCCATATCCTTCTAATACTTGCAATCCTTTGCTCTTGGCTCTCCCTCTACCTCTCCACCATATTTCATTTATTTTCTTTTCTCCTTCCTTCCTTCCTTCCTTTCTTTTTTTCTTTTCTCCTTCCTTTCTTTTCTTTTCTTTCCTTCCTTCTTTCCTCACTCCTCCAAAATTCTACTCCTGGGCCCGTCCTTCCCCTCCCCTCCCCTTCTCTCTCAACCTCTGTCTCTCTCTCCACTTGATTTGTATTATATCCATTTCCTTTCCTCCTCTTATTGTCTATAGTGAACCAGAAATATATAACTAGAGCACTGGATTATTATAAAAGATTTGAGAATGCTCTTTAAAATTGCTTGCTTAATCTATAGCCTTCAGTATTTCTACAGTGGAACCAACCATCATCCTGCTTTTGTCTGCTCCCAAGTCAATGAAAGGTAACAGCATTTTCCAACCTATCACTGCTCAAAATCTCTATATCTTCAGATTTGTTCTATTCTCAAGCAACCTCTGATGGTTAATTTTATGTGTCAACTTGAGTGGCTTTCACGATAAACAAAATATATTCACACCTTAATCATAGACTCCCCAGCCTCCAGAACTGTGAAAAATAGGTTTTTGTTGTTTATAAGCCATCCAGTCTTTGGTATTTTGTTATAGCAGCCCAAACGGACTGAGACACTTAACCAGGTGGTGAATCCATTACAAACACTATAAGAGATGTGGTTTCATTATTTGAGCACATTAACACAACCCCTCATACCTGATATGCAGTTATTTTTCTGGAAAATGCCTTTTCCTCCATCCCTGTCCATAAGGTCTTCCAGAATCATTTTGTTTTTAGCTGGCAAGACCAGCAGTATAGCTTCACTGCCCTACCTTTGTGGTATATCAATTCTCTAGTCCTATGTCATAATTTAGTTCACAGAGATCTTGATTGCCTTTTCCTTCCACAAGATCTCATGATGGACCATTACACTGATAACATTATGCTGATCGAATCTAGTGAACAAGAAATAGCAATTACTCTAGACTTACTGCTAAGACATTTACATGTCAGAGGGTAGAAAATAAATCCAACTAAAATTCAGAGGCCTACTACCTCAGTGAATAGCTAGTAAAGGCCTAGGATAAAAAAAAAAAAAAAAAAAAAAAAGAAAAAAAGGACCCATTACTGGTCTAGGCTGCTATGAAAACTGCCCTGCTATTTGGGCCATATGATCCATCAGATCCAGTGGTATTTGAAGTATTAATGGCAGATGGCAATGCTGCGTGGATCTTTTTGCAGGCCCCTACAGCTGATTTGCAGAGTAAGCCTTAGGTTTTGGAGTAGAATCTTGAAGCATTTGCAGGTAACTACTCTTCTTTTGAGAAACAGCTCTTGGCCTGCCACAGGACCTTCATAGAGACTGAATACTTAACCATTGGCCACCAAGTTACCCTGCAACTGAGCCCATTATGAACTGATTGTTATCTGGCTCATTAAGCATAAACTTGGTGATCAGAGTTCTCTGACTCATCAAGCAGAATCACACCATCATCAAATGGAAGTGGTATATACGTGATGGGCCTAAGAAGGCCCTGAGGGCATAAGTAAGTTATATGAAGAAATGTCATAAATGCCCATGGTACCATCTCCTGCTACACTACCTTCTCTCATCCACACTATACCCCAGTGTTCCCCTTGATCAGTTGACAGAAGAGAGGTCTGGTTTATAGATAGTTTGGCTTGATATGCAACACTACCTGAAAATGGACAGCTGCAACACTAAGTAACTCTCTGGGATGTCCCTGAAAGATAGCAGTGAAGATAAATCCAGTAGGAATAATTTCGAACAGTGTACCTGGTTGTCCACTTTGCTTAGAAGGAAAAATGGCCAGACCTTTGACTATATACTAATTCTTAGACTGTGGCCAATGGGCTGGCTGGATGATCAGAGACTTGGAAGGAACATGAGTGGAAAATTGGTAAGAAACATATCTGGGGAAGATGTGTGTGGATTGACCTCTCTGAATGGACAAGAAACGTGAATATATTTTTGTCCCATGTGAATGCTCACCAGAGGGTGGCTTTAGCAGAGGAGGATTTTAATATTCAGGTGAATAGTATAATCCATTCTGTGGATATCAGTCAGCCTCTTTCCCCAGCCAGCCCTGTAATCATCCAAAAGTCTCATGAAAAATACTGCCACGGAGGCAGAAATGGAGGTTATGCATGGGCACAGCAACATGGTCTTCTACTTGTCAAGGCTGAACTGGCTTTGGCCACTGTGGAATATCCAATCTGCCATCAACAGAGGTCAGCACTGAGCCCTTGATATGGCACCATTCTCTGTGGTGATCAGCTAACTATTGGTTGGCAGGTTGAATACATTGGAGCACTTCCAATTGTGATAAGGGACAATGTTTTGTTCCTACTTGGATAATTGCTTACTCTGGATATAGACTTGCTTCCCTTGTACACAATACTTCTGTCAATACTACAACAGGCAGACAAGCAAAATGCCTTATCCACTATCATGGTATTCCATGCAGCATTGCTTCTGACAAAGGAACTCACTTCACAGCATAAGAAGTGTGACAAAGGGCTTATGCTCACAGAATTTGCTGGTCTTACAACATTCTCCACCATCCTAAAGCAGCTGGCTTGATAGGATGGTGCGATGTCCTTTTGAAAATTCAATTATACAGCCATTTAGGTGTCATTCCCTTGCAGAACTGGGGCAAAGTTCTCCATAAAACTGTGCTCTGAATCAGTGTGTGATATATGATGCTATTTCTGATAGCCAGAATTCACAGGTCCAGGAATCAAAGGCTGGAAATGGGAGTGGCAACACTTACCATTACCCCTAATGACTCACTAGGAAGTTCTTGGTTCCTGTTCAAATGGCTTTATGCTCTGTTGGCCTAGGGGTCTTATTTCTAGAGGGAGGAATGCTTCCACCTACAGACATAACGGTTATTCTAAGTTAAAACTGTCACGCCATCACTTTGGGCTCCTCATGCCTATGAATCACAGGCAAAGAAAGAATTTACAATATTGGCTGGGGTAATTGATCCTGACTACCGAAAGAAAATTGGTTACTACTCTACAGTTGAGGTAAGGAAGTTTGTGTCTGGAATACAGGAGACCCCTTAGGGTATCTCTTAGTATTCCTGTGCCTTGTGATCAATGTCAGTGGAAAACTATAACAACCCAATCCAGGTAGGACTACTGATGGCCTAAACCCTTTAGAAATGAAAGTTTAGATCAGCCTACCAGATTAAAAAAAACATGATCGGTTGAGATATTTGCTGAAGGCAAAAGGTATACAGCATGGGTAGTGGAAGAAGGTAGTTAAAAATGCCAGCTATGACCATGTGATCAGTTACAGAAATTAGAACTGTAATTGTCATGAATATTTCTTTGTTATTTTGCTATATAGTATATCTTTGTTTTTTTCTTTTACTCTCTTATTTCCTTATGTACATAAGATATATTGATATTATATCATAGTATTTACATATATTAACTTTGCATCATAGTACTTAAATTATGGAACATCTAGAAGAGGAATCATCATCAAGGACTTTACCTCCTCTTCTGGGGAAGCAATAAGTACATTTTGGGTTGTATCATATTAGATGGAATTTTGACCTTGTAATTGTCTTTGTTTGGAGATTAAGTACAGTTTATGGAGATGTGAATGGGTACAAAGTTGACAGAAGTTGGATTTGTGATAGTTATTTTTATGTGTTAACTTGACCACAGAGTTCCCACATTAAACATTATTTCTGGCTTTGTCTTTGAAGATGTTTTCAGATGAGGTTAAGCATTTGAATCAGCTGACTAGTCAGTAAAGTAGATTACCCTCTCCAGTGTGGTTAAGCATCATCTAATACATTGAGGGTCTGAATGGAACAAAGGCAGAGGGAGTAGGAACATCTGGATAGATAGTGGTGAAGGGTATAATACAGTCCAGACAAGCATCATCAGAGTAAGACAGCCAGTCTGAAATAGAGGGAGTTTCAAGACATAAAACTGTAAACCAAAAGGGATGCTGACAGTGATGGGGCAAAGCAGTTGGTTGCACGTAAAACACTGGAGCTAGTTCTGAGTTCATGGGCTGATGCTTTTAGGGACTGTTTCTTATCATGTTTGTTATAGTGGTAATTACAGGTGTGGCAAGAGAACAAATACCTCTATTATTTTATGCATTCATTCAGTAGATATGATTTGAGTATCCACCATATTCCAAGGTGAAGTGATAGAGGATTATCGAGGGTATGGTCTATTTTAAATGGGGCGATCAATGAAGGTTTTGTGGCAAGATGGCGTTTTAAACTTATTCTGTAATGGTAAGAATGAGCGAGGGAAGAAAAGGGTTAAGAGTACACTATCAAATATAAGAGCCTCCTTTCTCCGTCTTTCACTTCACCCATTAGTAGAAAATTTGTCCCTAGAGTAAGTGGTGATGAGGATGATAATGATGATGATAGGATTGTAATGAGGATAATAACATTGAAGACAACAATGATGATATCAATGGTGACAATTGATATAGTATAATTCCCGTGAGGGCAGAGACCATGTGTCTGTTGTTTGCTGCTTTATCCCCAGCATCTATCACAGGCACAACATTGATATTCAATAAATGTTTGTTGAATGAACAGAAGCATGAATGAAAGATGATGGTAATGACTAGGAGTGGTTCAATTCAATTGAGTTGATGATAGTGTATTATGTACCTCAAAACTAGAGACTGTCAATTTGTGTCTGTTTCGATTGCTTTTGAGGAAATAAACCATTTCAGTGATACCGTATCTCAAACAATTAATTTTCACCTTATTCTGTTGAGCATTATCACCTAGTATTTAGCACATTGTTAATTATCACTTTGTAACCATTTGTAAAGTGTGAAAAAGCCTGCTGCATAGATTCCTCTCTTCCACTAATTGTGTTTCTCTCCAACCCAGAGCGGTAACAAGCAGAAAATGCAGCATTTGTGGCAATATATCTAAAATAAACTGATAACAAGTTTTCTCCTTAAAAAAGGAAATGCCAGTAATTCCTCTTCATGTAATGATAAAAGACTAAAGGATATTATGTAGAGTATTGAATGCTCCATTGAAAAATCCATAATAATATATTAGGAAAGAGAAGAAATCAAGATGGGATTGCAAGATGATCTTGACTATGCATGTCAATAATTTGTCTCGATTTATGGCTATATTTATTTATATTTTTATCTTTAAATCTGGTTTAATTTTGAGTATTAAGGATACGGGTCTTTGGATGATGGGAAGGAAGTAGTATGCCTTGATTTCTTACTGTACTCTCATCCATAAACTTTGTCTTTCTATCTCTAGTGCTTAACAAAATGCCAAATCAATTGCCTACATCTCTATATCCATATCAATATAATACTGATATAGAGGAAGGAGAAATAGCAGCTTTGGAGACAATAATGCATTCATGATTCACATCTGAACTGTGCAGCTGGCTATCTGAGTGACTTTGGGGAAATTATATAAATACACTGATTCTTACTTTAAACATCTGTAATAATCATGAGGATTAAATTACACTCAGCATACATTAGGTACTCATTGGATACCTGTTGCTGAAAGTTTTCTAGATTCAGTACATCATATCAGAGCAATTGTCAAGCAATGGATGGAACTAAAGCCTATGGTTTTAACTGCTCAAATAATTGTTAACTTTATTGTTTTTTGTACCTACTGTGTGTACAGTTTAGTGATAGATATTTTAGAAGGTATATTCAAGCATAAAATATGGCCCTTGGCATTAGCTTATAGTCAGTGAACAGATATGATATAATCCACCAATAATTCTGAACCGGAGTTCATTAAAAAGTAAATGAAATTAAATTCTGAAAAAAAATTTTATTTTAATACTTTGTAGTATTTTTGCAATCATGAAACTATGCTTAAATGTTTTATGTTTAAAAGATTAAAGCTATTATGTAATTGTGTATGAATACAATTTTGTTAAGAAATTTACAGATATTTACTGAGTGAATGAATGAATGAATGAATGAGTGAATTCTCTGATTCCATATTGTCCGTGCCTCCTCTGGCATCTTCCCTCCCCCCAAAAATGAATACAGTTTTGTTTTATTTCCTGAAGAGTGACCTCTCCTGCTGGTGCCTCCTAATATTCCTCTCCTTTACCAGTATTGAAAATATATGTATGTCATCCACAACTTAATATAAAGTTATTGCTATGGAAAACAGATAAAACTAAACCTCATTTCTTGGTCTGTAAATATCCAGACATTGAAATGGCTAGAGATTCTTAACTTAAAGAACATAAAATCTACTAAGTCTTGGGATAATCTGAAAAGGCTACATACATATTGTATGATTCCAACTATATGGCCTTCTGAAAAAGGCCAAGTTATGAAGACAATAAAAAGATCAGTGGTTGCCAGGATTTGGGCATAGGGGGAAGGAGAAGAATGGATAGGCAGAGCACAAAGGATGTTTAGGGAAGTGAAAATACTCTGTATGATACCATCATGTCATTATATATTTACCCAAACTAATAGAATGTAAAACACCAAGAGTGAACCATAATATAAACTGTGGACTTTGGTGACGATGATGTGTCATTGTAGGTTCACCAGTGTCACAAATGTATAACTCTAGAATGGGATGTTGTTAATGAGGGTTGCTATGCATGTGGGGGGGCAGAGGGAACATGGGGAATCCCTGTACCTTCCTCCCAATTTTGCTTTTAACCTAAAACTACTTTAAAAAAGTAAAGTCTTAATTAAAAAAATTCAGGCATAATATCTATGTCATGAATAATAGATTTGCAAGAGTACATGATCAGTCAGAGTTGATTTCTCATACCACAGACCAGTCAATGTTTCTAACAAGTAGGGGATACATCAGAGTGAGGAGTTGGTAGATTAGGTGGTGTTGTGGCCTTGAGAAGAGGCTGTTCCTAAAAATGAATATTGGAGGGAGAGGAATTTATAGAATCCACATAGGTTTGGGGATTTGAGAGTAAAAAAGACTTTGAGTTGTTTCCAGATTGTGCCTTATACATCTCTCTGTCAATTGTTGTGTGCATTAGAAACAGTAGAGTAAAAGTTGCTATGCATGATATTTAGACAGACAGGCTTGATGCTTCCTTATAAAAACTGTATGTGCAAAGTAAGAATCAACAGATCATTTTTGGTATATTCTAGAAAGGAAAAGAATTAGCACAGAAAGTCAGCAACCCTGGTAAAGCCATGTCACTAGTACAAGAGAGAAGCAGCCATTATCTGAATGAGCCAATGACCAGAGATCTGGTAGAAGTAAGAATGTCACACTAAGCGCCTCCCATGATACATAATAACCAAGATCCAAGTGATAAGTTCCCCACCTCAGAAAGAATAGACTGCCTGCCATCCAATTTCTTGGGAACTCAGACAACTAGGGAAAAGGGCATGCAATTCCTGAATTGAATGGGATTAACAGTCAATCACTTATTGGGACAAGAGCTCAGTAATATAGTTTGTTTTAAAGAAATTTATAATTACTTGTATTGAAAAACAGTTGGTTATCTGATATCCATACTTGCCACATAACTAAAAATCTAATGAAAATAACTTATAAATACAAAACTGTATATATAGTGAACTTTTGGTCTTAGCACTGACATATAAAAAGCTTGGAAGTTCATACTCTCATCCTAATAACAAGAGAAAGTTAAGGAAAATTAAAACCAACAACTTCTCTTAGACCAATCACAGAGCTGAGTTCGCAGAGCAGATTGCCACCCCCAAATCTGGAGAGGCAGGTGAATTCAGAGAGTCACAGTTGAGATCTACTTACCTGGAACAGAAGTTGCTGGAGTAATAAATTGATAGGACTTAAATGATAATTCTGATACATTGCTGGAGGATGAGTTTGGAATGGCATAAGAGTAAGAAACTTTGGTGTTGGAGCAGTCTCAGAGTGATGCCCATAATTTTGGAGTTTTACCCCCCCAAACCCCATGGATTCCCAAGGTGAAAATCTGAGAAAGATTTCATTCTTGACTCTGATAGGCAGATGGGAACAAAATCCTCCTGAAATACTCCCAGAGCATTTCTCACAACAAAGGCTTACTCTCCAGGCAAAAATTCTTTATTAGAACTTTATCCAGTGTGGGGAAAGGGAAGATACCCCACTCCACCTTGCTCTAGCATTCCTGTGTCACCAAAAGGGAAGCAAAAGGCTAAGAAACATCTGTGAATGTCACAATGCAGGGTCAGTGGACTACTAAAAGATTAGGATTTAATAATACTATAGAATAATTCACCTCATCCATGCCTTATTCCTTTGGTAACAGAGTTCCACTGTAATAAGAAGATTATAATGGAAAGAAGAATAAGACACAAGCTCTTTCTGAGGAGAGTTACCCAGTGAAGACCAAAATTAAGGGAGGAAACAAAGAAACTACAGGGATTTGAAGCCTCTGAACCTAGAGCTACAACAGGAATTTTTTAAAAATTGCCCATTACTAGTTAGAATAAAATCCTTACACTAAGGAGCTACTTAAAATACTTACCATTACCTGATACAACATGTCTTTCTTTAAATAATAACAACAAAATTACAAGTCTACTGAAAAGAAGGGGAAAAAAAGCCCAGTCTGAATAGACAAAGTAAACATCAGATCCAAATGCAGAAATGGTCCAGATGTCAAAATGATCAGATAGGGAATTTTAAATGACTATGATTAATATATTAAGGGCCCTAATGTAAAAGTAGACAGCATGCAAGAACAGATGGTTAATGGAAGCCAAAGGATGAAAACTCTAAAGAATAATTGAAAGGAAATGCTAGATATCAAAGACACTGAAACAGAAATGAAGAATTCCTTTAATGGGTTCATCAGTAGACTAGAGATGACCAAGAAAAGAAGAAGTGAGTTTGAAGATAGGTCAATAGAAGTTTTTCAAACTGAAATACAAAGAGGAAAAAAGAATGAAAAACAAACAGAATATCCAAGGACTCTAGGACAGTTTCAAAATGTGTAAGGTGGCTCAGTTGGTATACCAGGAGATGAAGAGAGAGGAGTGGAGCAGAAGAAATATATTACTCAGAACCTCAAAAATTACACACATTAAATCACATATTCAGGAACTTCAGAAAACATCAAGCAGGATAAATGTAAAAAACAAACAACAACAGCAGCAAAACTACATCAAGGCATATCATAATCAAGCTTCAGAAGACCAAAAATAAAGAAAAAAAATGGTGAAGCTGGAGAGGGGGAATAACTTTATTGAGGAGCAAGGAAAGAATTATAGTGAAATCATCAGCAAAAACTGTAAGAAAGGGGAATGGAGTGAAATATTTAAAGTTTGGAAAAAAATTACCAAGCTAAAATTATTATCCAATGAACTGTCCTTCAAAAATAAAGGAGAGGGGTGCCTTAGTAGCTCAGTTGGTTAAGAGACCAACTCTTCATTTCAGCTCAGGTCATGACCTCAGGGTCCTGAGATTGAGCCCCACATCCATCTGGCTCATGCTCAGCAGGGAGTCTGCTTGAGATTTTCTTCCCCCCTCTCTCTCTGCCCCTCCCCCCACTCTCTCTCTCTCAAATAAATACATAATAAAAAATAAGGGAGAAATTAAAGGAAATTTTTTTCAGACAAATAAGAACTAAGGGAATTCATCACTAGCAGACATGTCCTGCAAAGAAATGTAAAAAGAAGTTCTTCAGGGAGGAGGAAAATTCTATAGGTCACAAACTTGAATGTAAAGAAAGGGATAATATCAGAGAAGGAATAATGAAAGTATTTTTTTTCTTATTCTTAGCTTAAAGATAACCCTTACCTTAAAATATTATCAAAAACTGAAATGATTCTGTATAAATCAAAAATGTGCAAGATCTATATGTGGAAAGCTATAAAACTTAGAAAAGAAATCAAAGATCTAAATGAATGGAGAGATATTCATGCTCATGGATTAGAAGATTCAATATTGTTAAGATGTCAGTTTTTTTGAACATGATCTATGGACTCAATATAATCCCATGCAAACTTCCAGAAAACTGTGCATATTAAAAAACAAACATAAGAAAAACTCATTCCAGAGTTTAATTGAAAGATAAAAGACCTTGAGTAGGCAATATAATGCTTAGAAGAATAAATTGAAAGACTTGTATTACCTGACTTCAAGACTTACTGTAAAAAGTATAATAATCAAGAGTATAGACACATAGATCAATGGAATGTTATGTAAAGCCCAGAAGGAGAGCCACAGAAACATAGTCAATTGGTCTTTGAGAAAGGAACAGGAGTGCAATGTTGAAATAGTATTTTTAAAATAAATGGTGCTGTGACAATTGGATGTACATATGTAAAAGAATGAATTTAGGGGCGCCTGGGTGGCTCAGTCATTAAGTGTCTGCCTTCGGCTCAGGTCATGATCCCAGAGTCCTGGGACCGAGCCCTGCATCGGGCTCCCTGCTCCGCGGTAAGTCTGCTTCTCCCTCTCCCACTCTCCCTGCTTGTGTTCCCTCTCTCGCTGTGTCACTCTCTGTCAAATAAATAAATAAAATCTTAAAAAAGAATGAATTTAAACACAGGCATTACACTTTTTGCAAAATCTAACTCAAAAGCATTCTAGACTTAAGTATAAAGCACATAACTGTAAAACCTCTAGAGGAAAACATAAGAAAATCTAGATGGCCTTGGGTGTTCTCATGAGTTTTTAGATAAAACACCAAAAGCATGATCCATGAAAAAAAAATTATACTTGATTAAAATTAGAGACTTCTGCCCTGTGAAAGACATTGTCGAGAGAATGTGAAAAAAGAAAGAAAATGAGTCATAAATTAGAAGTTTAGCATTTAAAAAGCTGATAAAATGATTTTTTTAAATATTCAAAGAACTCCTAAAATTCAACTATAAGAAAATTAAAGGTTAATGAAGCAAAAGATTAATTGAGCAAAAGGCCTAAACAGACATATTTACCAAGAAGATGTACAAATGGAAAATGCATATGAAAACCTATGTAACATCATTTGACATTACAGGACTTCAAATTGAGACAATAGTGAAATACCATTCCCCACATATTAGAATGGGCTAAAATGTAGGGCCACATGGGTGGCTTAGTCAGTTAAGCATGTGACTTTTAATTTCTGCTCAGGTCATGGTCTTAGGGTCCTGAGATCCAGCCCCGCTTTGGGCTCTGTGCTCTGCAGAGAGTCTGCTTGAGATTCTTGCCTCCCTCCTTCATCTCCTCCCCCTGCTTACCTACATATTCTCTCTTTCTCTCAAATACATAAATCTTTAGAATGGCTTAAATGCAAAATAATAATAATACAAAACAGATAAAACCATTTGGTGGTAAGGATGCAAGACATTGCTGGAGGGAATGCCAACTGATATAGTTACTTTGGAGGTCAGTTTGGTATTTCTTACAAAGCTGAAAACAGTCTTACCATTCAACCTAGCAGTTGTGTTCCTAGGTTTTATATCCAACTTATTTGAAAACTGTGTCCACACAAAAATTATCAAGTGATTGTTTATAGCAACTTTTTTCATAATTGCCAAAACTGGGAGCAACCAAGATGGCTTTCAGTAGTTGAATTGTTAATCTGAGGTATAGCCATTCAATGGAATATTATTCAGCAATAAAAAAATGAGTTATCAATCCATGAAAAGACCCAGATAAGACTTATAAGCTAATGTTAATAAATGAATTTGCAAAGGTTACATACTGTATGATTCCAAATATATGCAATTCTTAAAGAAACAAAACTATAGAGATTATAAAAAGATCAAAGGTTGCCAGAGATGAGAGCGGTAAAGAGGACTGAATGAATGAAGCACAGGGAATTATTTTAGGGTAATGCAACTATATTATATGACATTGTAATGGTGAATACATGACACTATGCATTTGTCAAAAGCCATAGGATTTTATCACATAAAAATTGAATCAATGTTTGGAAATTAAACACACACACACACACACACACACACACACACACACACACACAAAGGTTGGGTAATTGCATCCCAGGACAAAATGTCAAATGGGACAAAACAATCTAACTGTATTATATGTGTAACAGTTTCATTGAATAGGGTGAGAGAAAATGTTATTGCCCCATGTAATTTTGGAAATGAGTGCAGTCTAAGACTAAAGGCAAAAGAAGCTATACAAAGACACTGTAGTTTTGTTGTTCAAGTTCTTCCCTTCAGGACAGTGGTAAATAATTATGGTATTGCTATACTTGTATACTAGAAATACACACTTAATCAAATGGATGACTGATGGTGAAAGCCACATTTCTTGCTGCTAGAGTGGGAATTTATAGATAATCAAAGGTGAGGAGGTAATCTATGTGGGAATGCATTACAGTTAGAATCATCAGTATTGAACTCATGTTTAGCTTAACATATATAGAGATATTTACACATAGAAATATTTATAGATGTATGTATATACATGGGTTAATATACACATGTATATTGTCTTGCTCTTTTTGCTTAGAGGGTCTTGAAGCATCAGTACCTCAGTAACCACAAGCACACCTTATACTTAGATCTTGGCTTTTAATATAATTCTTACAATTAAAAAAATAGGCCTTTTTGGGGATTTGGCTGATTCTAGCATTGGAATAGGATATAAAAAATAAGCCTTGAGTCTTGTGGTACAGAAAATGTTTTCAAGACAGTCAAATACAGTAATGGTGCTATGTCAAGGGGAGACAAGAACCAATTGAGAATGTTCCTGATGACCAAGGCTGGAAAAATTTGAGCAACAAAGTAAATGAAATTTTATTGGATTGTAAATCCAAAGTATAAAAAAAATCCATAAATCCATGCTGATGTAAAGAAATGATTGAATAAACAAGTAAATAAGGGGGAATAGACAAATATTTCGTGCATAAATCCAGATAATTTCTGTAGATACTCTGCCATCAAGGAGGTGGAATATAACTCTCCGCTGCTTTTGTGTGGGCTCTACATATTGACTTCCTTTGAAAGATTATGGTATGAAAGGATCAAAAAAGAGTAAATTAACAGTGAAGAAACTTGACAAACACTACTTCAGCCAGGTGTGAAGGTTAACATCAATAGTGTTAAGTCTTCTTGGTAGTACGTCCCCTTGATATGAGGTGAAGAAAATGGCACTTTATCTCTTTGGTCTTCCTCACAAAAGCACATAACCCCACTATAACTTTGAGAAAAATGTCAGACAAATCCAATTTGAGGTAAAATTTACAAAATGTCTGACCATTATTCCTCAAAACTGTCAAGGTCATAAAAAACAAGGAGTCTGTAAAACTGCCATAGCTACTGGGAGCCTAAGGGTACATGCCTACTAAATGCCATGTAATGATGTAATGTGGCGATTTGAATGGGATTCTGGGACAGAAAAAAGACATTATTAGGTAAAGACTAAAGATCTGAATAATGCCCAAACTCCAGTTAATGATAATGTATCAATATTAGTTCATTAATTGTAACAGATGTAATTGTGAATTGTTAATTGTCAGGGAAACTGGATATGAGTCTCATGGGAAATCCCTAAATAATCTTCACAATTTTTCTCCAAATTTAAAATTGCTCTAAATTAAGTTTATTAAAAACATAATTAATAGGGGCGCCTAGGTAGCTCAGTTAGTTAATCATCCAACTCTTGATTCAGCTCAGGTCATGATCTCAGGGTCTTAGGATTGAGCCCCGCATATAGCTCCAGGTTGGGCATGGAGCCTGCTTAAGATTCTCTCTCTCCGTTTCCCTCTATCCCTCCCCTGCCTCTAATACAACAACAACAACAACAACAACCATAATCAGTAAAATTGAGTGATAGCTACAACTTAATGTCCTTGATGATATAATTTTTCTTAAACTTACCATTTTATTTAACATTAAAAATATGTCTATAGTATAGTTTTGTATTTCAACTGTATTTTTATTTTTCTTCAACAAAATTATTGTGGACATTATCCTTTATTTTCATGAATATGTTGTACAAAACTGTATTAATTCATTTTCTTTTTTTAATGAGTCATTTTCAAGCCAGAGAAATCAACCATTATGCTAACCCAAAACAGTGCCAATAAGCAATCCACTGTAATTAGATTTACCTGTTAACTTTCTAAATTTGTTTCCTTGATGATAAGTTTACCAGTAAGGAATAATTGATATTAGATGGTTATCTAATTTAAAAAAAGTATCATTTAATCCAAACTTACTACTGCATTTAATGCTAATTTTCTTTTTGCTGATGGATAATAAGCAATATATATCTAATGAAAAGACATGTTGTGTACATGCATATACAAATAATATGGGAATAAATTCATTATTTTAATGCATGTACACATGCATAATTTAGAATGATAATAGAGTTAAAATTCAACATAAATTTTTATACCATAACCAGAAGCTATAAGTGTGTGTATATATATGTATATATATGTGTGTGTGTGTATGTATATACACCCACAGATAAATATATAGAGAGATAATATATACATATGTATATGTGTGGGTATACACTCACAGTATGTGAATAAATTCATTATTTTATTATGTTATTAGTCTGTGAGATTAAATTTACATGGCTACATGGTTTACGGATTTAGGCAAAACATACCCTGAATCATTTTACTGGCATTGTGTGATCCTGAGTTACAGAAGACCTCATGTATTATCATTGGTTTGTCTGTATACTAGAACTACCTATTTCAAGTCAGTAACATTCATAATATATCTGTTGCTTTATATATGTTATCTTATTTCATCCTCTTAAAAATTATTTATGGAATTATACCATTTTCTAAGTGAGGAGATTGAAATTCAGAGAAGTAAAAGAATTGTTCAAGAAAACATAAGTAGTAGAGATTGAAATCCAGGGTTTTCTGATGGCAAAGTCCACTTTGGAATATACTACAATGTCTTCTCAGTAACCTAAATGGTAAAATAGGTTGACAGCTATCTTACGCAATATTTTTTTTAAGTAACCTCTACCCCCATTGTGGAGTCCAAATTCACAATCTAGAGATCAAGAGTCACATGCTCTACCAACTAAGCCAGCTAGGCACTCCTTATTCTGCATGAACTGTTGGCTATCAACCTATAGTTGCTCAGAGATGAATTATTTGTTTTTAGCAAGTTCCAACTATCACCCACTTTCTCCCACTTTGCATCTCATGCTCAGTTTTCTCTAAGAGGAATGTTTTTCATTTGTATTTTCTGCTCAGGAAAAAAAAAATAAATCAACAAATATTTTTATTTGGCTACCTAGTGTGATAATCAGAAAGTTTAAAGGATTGGGACATATTCATATAGCACAAATCCAAAGGTAAATGAAATTATCAGCTGTGCTCCTTTAAAATCTTGTTCAGTACAGTCCTTATAACTAGAAACCTGTAAGAGACATTCATAGCACTTTTCCTAGAATTTTTTTAGTGATAAATGTCTCAGTCAACATATATTGAAAGGATTATAGTTACCAAGCATCCTTCACTTCTGTCATCTTTTATATCTACTTCACATGAATTCTTTACATTTATGTCAGGAAAATACTTTTTTTTAATCTTGTAGCAAATTATACTTCATATATAAAGTATATCTGTCCCTACATAGAAAAAAAGAGAGTGAAGAGGCAAGCCGGGGGAAGCTATTATGTTTACTATATGTTGATTATTTTTATCTATATTTTCTAACTACTTCTTTAATATTTTTCATGAAGAAGTTATTATATTTCTATTTGAACCAAGTCTGTCTGACCCAAGAAACATGCTAATTCCAACTTACATATCTCTACATGAATGTGTTACCATGTTAAGAGAAAGCTAAATGTGACAATTTTCAAGTGCCCTTTTCCAATAATGCTCTCCACTTAGAAACAGTTTCTGAATTTGGATATTATTTTTCTTTTTGAATTTGGATATTATTTTTTATTGTTATGTTAATCACCATACATTACATCATTAGTTCTTGATGTAGTGTTCCATGATTCATTGTTTGTGCATAACACCCAGTGCTCCACGCAGAATGTGCCCTCTTTAATACCCATCACCAGGCTAACCCATCCTCCCACCCTTCTCCCCTCTAGAACCCTCAGTTTGTTTTTCACAGTCCATCGTCTCTCATGGTTCGTCTCCCCCTCCAACTTACTCCCCTTCATTCTTCCCCTCCTGCTATCTGAATTTGGATATTATTTTAAAATAGTTTTTGTCATAGTGTTACTGAATTAAGGAAAACAGGCAGTTGTTTCCAACTTTTATTCTTCAGCTGTGAAGAATTTTTCTAAAGAGCTTACATTATAAGCATTATATATCTTCTGGTATCAAAATTGGAACTGTAACCATCATCTTCCAGCTACAAAGTACATTTCCCTGACCACTACAAATATTTATAATCCCCTGTGTACCTACTAAGGGCAAGCTGGCACAGAGAATATGAGGGACAGCCTCAGCCTATGACTGATGAGTGTCTGCATGTTAATGGTGCAATCTGTGATCAAGACCTTGGCCCTCACTCAGTTCTACAAACTGAGAACCACTAATTATTCACATAGAGGTAATCCATCCCTAGAGAAACTGATAAACAATTGAACAAACTACAGTGTTTCTGTGTTAATTTACAATGGGATATAAAATGTGATAGAGTCACCAGCTCTATTCTTCTATTTATTTTACTGCATGCATACTGATTATTTACAGTGTTCCAAGTGTAAATGTGGAAATTATGGGTAACAAATATGAACACCACTCAGTCAAGTCACAATATAGATTTTAGTGCTACAAGGCAGAATGGGGGAAATAGCTCAAAAGGTAGATCTCTCAATGTTGAGGAGTCCTTGAATAGCAGAATGATAAATTATGACTTAATTTCCCAGGCAATTAGAAGATGTTGGAAGTTGTAGAGTAGGCAAATTATATGATTAGAGTTACATGTCAGGAAAATTGATTTTGCAAATATTAGTTCCAAATATTTTCTCTTCCTAAGATTGATTTTCCCATATTCTCGGGGAACTGCCCCATTTTTCTTTGGAAAGACACCCTATCCCTAGTGATAAAAATTCTTTCACTGGATTGAAGGGAAATGAGGTAGTAGCTAGTGTTGTTTCAAAATTATTAATATTGTCAAGACAAAAGAGGGAATGAAATCCTCATCAGAGAGACACTAATGATTTTGCTTCTGAGTAATTAATCAAGAGCTACAGGGAAAGAGGGAAATGGAGAATTTAAGGATGTCTCATTTTGATCTAGAAGATGAGAAAATAGTGATGGTCTTCATATATTTAATGGTATCCAATGAAAAAGTTCATTTAGAAAATCAGGAGAATAAGATCCTTGCTTCCCCAAGTAATTACGTGACTGAAAGCCCTCGATCTTCTCTGCTTTTTTTTCTTAGATGTTTCACTGTGAAATGATGGAGTTGAACAAAATGATCTCTAAATTTAATCCAGGTCTAAGATCTATGTTATAACAGAAATGGCTATTTTTATTTTATCATGGAAAATTCAATTTCTTGGATGATTACTCATTATTTGAGATCCTTATGTGAGCATAAAGTTCATTTCATACACTATTACAGAAAGAGATTCTAATTAAACCTTAGAGCTCAGAAACATTGCATTAAGTTCAATTTATGATAGCAACAACTAGGAATGGGTATTTTGCGATACAGTAACAAATGCACCACTGCATTGTCAAGTATCTCATGATCCTTTACCTTTGATTTCCCTCTCCTTCCTGCTGGGGCCCTAGAACTGCTACTGAAGCCTCAATTCTAGGACTATAGAGTGGGATGATATAAGGAACAGTATTTTAATTCTCTGAGGACTCACTATGAAGTAAACTATTTCCTAATTGTAGAAGCTGGATATCTCCTTTATATTTATGACCAAGTCTAGGGTTGTAGGTGTAGAAATAGAATTAGTCCAATCTGAATCTTTCAGATTAACCATCATATACAAAGCACCAAGCACATGCCTAGGACAAGTTAGACACTCACAGTTTCATTTATTAGATAAATTATCTTTGCGTTGATTACTTGTCTGGGGGCCAGACAATGGCTTAAATGTGCTTTGTTTGTTCTGATGGTACTACCACTTTCCCAGCATCCTCCACTGAATAATCTGCAAATGTGAATGTTCTCAGCTCCTATAGCTATGAATATTAATAGCCATTTACCCTTCTGTTCTTGCTTTTTTCCTCAGCATATTCTGCCCTAACCTATTTGTGTTCAGTAATTTTATTGTTGCTATTTTAATTGTATGGTTTGTTTGGTTTGTTAAATTTCTTCACAGAAATCCTCAAGGCAAAACTCAGATTAATTTGACCTATATACTTCTGCCCTTTGCTTTGCCTTTGAGCTCTTTTTCTTCCCAATATGCCAAGTCCAGGTCTGGAGAATGGAATGTAGATAAGTCACAGTTCTTACAGGTTGAGACATTCTCAGTGCATTCACTTGTCACTCAGGTTGGGAATGAAATCATCAAGACACTCACTGCTTGAGTGTGGGGAAATGGAAAAGGTTCAGGAAAAGAGCCCGTTGATTAGCTTTTGACCACTTTTGGAAGTTTTATTTTCATTCTGGGTCTGAATTTCCCAATTTGTTTATTTGTTTATTTCCCAACTGTAAAATTAAGAGACTTGCTTAGATCTCTCTAGGTTTCTTTTCAGTTTTTATTTATGTATATAACATATGTATCTTGGTAAATATTCAAAGTGATATTAAATACATGTTTTGTTTCTATCATGAGACTCAAAAAAAGAAAGAAACAAAGAAAGAAATCAGAGGTAAAACTGCTCTTTGGTCAGCTATTAACTGGGTACTGTGATGCAGATTTACGCCAACACGGATCAGTCCATGACATCTTTTTTTTTTTTTTAAGATTTTATTTATTTGAGAAAGAGGGCATACAAGCAGGGGGGAACAGCAGAGGGAGAGGGAGAAGCAGGCTCCCTACTTCTCAGGGGGCCCGAAGTGGGGCTCAATCCCAGGACTCTGGGATCATGACCTGAGCCGAAGGCAGATGCTTAACCGACTCAGCCACCCAGGTGCCCCTCCATGACATCTTTATAAGAGGAAATTTTATATTGTGTGTAAAATCAACCAACCTGTAAGCAAACAGACCTTGCTTCACATCATCACTCCACTATATACTGTGTGATCTTCAACTCCTGCCTTGAACTTTCTTAGCTTCAATTTACATTAAATCGAAATCACAATATTACACAATTAATGATTTATAGTGAGGTTAAATGAGTTGTTGAATTTAACCCAGTGTTAGGCACATGAAATTGCTTATTAAATCTAAATGTTATCATTAATCATATAATTAGTAGAAACATTTATTCTAGTGTGCTTGCAAATATCTGTTCTGCAAGCACGAGGGTGTTCATGAACATTACTGATGCTTTAATGCTGAGACACTCCTCTAAAAGTCTATAGGCCCATTAGTGAATCCACAGTAGATAAAAGTTTGCTCTTTGAAGACAGGATGTTTTCCTCAAATTTGTATCTCTCATGAACCCTAGCACAGGCTCCAGCATATCATACATGTCTTGTTTTATATTTATGACATCATCTTGTCACTCTTCTATGACTAAAGGGATACATCATTTCTCTTTTAAATTTGGTTTCCAATGGCAAGCTTCAACAAATTTCATAGCCCTGTACTTTAAAGTATGGATAAAATAGGATAAATCATCTAACTCAGGATAGAAATATGTAACATGTCTGTATCTTAGCAGAGTTATTAATAACAGCATCTTTTTTCTATGGAGACTCCATATAGCCTTCGATATTTTCAACAGAATGTTCCAGAAGTCCATTACCAATATGTGAGAGAGGCTGAACCTTCTTTCACGATCTAGATCTAATTATTTCATCATATTTATATTGAAAGTGAGACACAAGGAATTTACCCATGAAAATGAAGATTTGTGGTCTCCCACATTTAGAGTTATAAAATTGTGAAACTGTGGAGGACAAGATATTGAAGGAAAGAGAAGTGGTATTTATTGATTACTTATGTCTTATCAAGTCATATGACATATATAATATGAATTCTTCATATCACACTAATTACAAAAGTTATTTATAGAAGAGAATGCATATACATGTAGTAAGCAGTAACACTGAGATCTGAGCCTCAAATCTTTAAAACTATTTTTCGTTTATAATTTTTTCCTTTGATCATGCAATTAAACCCCCTCATCTAACAGACAAATGCCTAATTCCCAGTGTCCTGAAGTTAAGTGGTTTGTTCACGGTTATATATCAAATTATTGGCAGAGTTGGATGCCTTTCTGAGTAGGGGGGTAATCATTTGCCAACCAAAACTGAAATCTTCACTCTGATGTTTTCTTTCATAAATAGGAAACATATACTTGTCCTCTACTGAAAATATTTACTTAACATTAGAAGTGGGTTAAAACAGGATCTTGATACATTATCAGAAGAGTTTAGATTTGAGATCTTTTTAGAGTGAATTAACAGAGAACACTTCCAGTCACTTAATGCCTTCGGTGCTTCTTTGATGCCTCTGGAAATATGCTGCATGAACTGTGACAGTTCATTCATTTTGTTCATGTTCTTGATTCAATTCATCCTAAGCAGAATCTTTATTACACTACATCTTAAAGAGGACAAGTCTTAGCAGGTGGATTCCCTTATTAGGTACAACACATACACAACCAAATAGGTTTGCATTTCCCTTTGAAAAATGTTGTTTCAGGCAATTTTTATACTTTAAGCACAGTTTACCATATATAATTCATCAACCACCAAAGGGACATACTTTAAGGATAATGAACATCAATAGAGACCTCTTCTGCAAAACATTTAGCCTAGTGAATGGTAAATTACTTTGAGCTCTAGTGATTCCACTAGTATACTTCGTATAGGAAGCCCAGCATATTTGAGGGCAAATGAGGACTACAACAGAACAGTTAATGTTTTTCTCTGTCATTCTTGCCAGGATATTGAGCACTAAATGATGTAAACTATATCTAGTAAACCTTTCTGAAGGTTTTAGCCCTGTCATTTGATGC
The DNA here is from genome assembly GCF_003265705.2 of Callorhinus ursinus. NCBI lineage: Eukaryota > Metazoa > Chordata > Mammalia > Carnivora > Otariidae > Callorhinus > Callorhinus ursinus. The sequence goes on from NW_027397099.1 coordinate 9,329,342, forward strand.
TTTAGTGGTTGATCTCTAGCCAATCCCCCAAACCAAGAGATAGCAAATAAAACAGTGGTGCCAGGAGGCAGTTGTACCTGGTGGCAAATAAGAGAAATTCTAGATTCTGTCTACTAACACCAAAATCTACACCTTTTACTTCTTAGGTTTCCATATAAGGCAAATAAGTTACCTGTTTAACCTTCATTTCTTCATTCATAAAGTTGGAATAATAACAATGCTTGAGGAAGGTGGCATTTTACAAGTGAAATAAGAATCTTTAAAAAGTACTTGACGTAATGTCTTGTGAAAATAAATGTTCAATAAACATTTCTTACTTCTACCACAGAGCACTATCTTTAATGCTCAAAAAACCCTATGAAAGAAAAATCATTTTCCCCATTTTATGGATCTAAAAAACTGAACCTCAAGGTGGTGCTGTAGTTGACAAACTATTAAGTGTTCAAATCAATTCAAGCCCTAGCCTGTTCAGTTTTAAAGCTTATGTGTTTTCTATCCCACCAAGCATGGAATTACTGTAACATTCAAGAAGTGGTCATAGGAGATAAATGAACCTGTTAGCAAGGCACTTTTAGAAAAAACAGCTCAATTTCAACCCTGCCAAAACTCTGACCATTGTGTTTCGCAGACATGCTTCAGTTCCAGATGGATAATGTTGAGCCAAGCCACTAATCAGGTCAGTAGGTCAACCCAGAGGAAGTGTTTTGCAGCTAATGTATCCTGGCGGATCTATCAAAATGTGTTCATGCTCAAAATCTGGTACTCTACAGGGCATTTTAAGGGCCTTTCAGTGCGGAGGCAAATGATGGGAAATGCCTATCTTCAAAATCTCCCATGCTAAGGTCCCTTTACTCATGCTTTATGGAACAAAATTTCAGATGTCAGTCATATATTTGCACAAACCTTAAAGAGATGAAGCCATGGCCCCTGTGGGACATTTTGGGGGATTAGGTGTTCTTTCCAACTTTTGGGCAAAGTATACATCAGGATCTCACTCTCTAGAATAATGTAGAGCATGTCCGTTATAGAAGCATGGTATAGTGAGAGAAAATAGCATGCACTTAGGATATGGGGCAATGTGGTGGCATTTCTGGCTCTTATCACCTGTGATCTTGGGCAAGTTTCTTATTTCTCCTGAGTCTTGCCTATATCATATATAAGCTTTGGGTGATGATACTACAACATAGAGTTGCTGTGGGGTAATAAGAGGGGAAAAATATTTAAAGCAATTGACGGTTCGTACATAGCACAACTTCATTTCATCATTGTTTTCATCACCATCTTTCAATGAAATTCCTAAAGTCTAGCATCCTAAATTAAATTCCTAAAGTTGAAAAAGACTATAGGGTCATACATTCTATGTAATGTATTGAATCTGTTTTACTGAAACTGTACTGACTGGATCTGTAGATGTCAAAAACCCAGCAATGAATTGATTCAACTCTAAATTAACGGTTACCAAAACCGAAGTGGCCCTCAACAATCTAACAGTCTTAGGGTTTATCTTCCTCTCATTGCTTTCTCATTCATCATGACTGTTAAAACTTTTCCACTTTCCTCAATGGTCTGTTGCCTCCTTCTCTACCCCATTCTCTCTTCACCATAAAACACATGATATAAAAGATCCCCTGAAAAATGTTTTATAGAATATACACTTTTTTTTTTTTTTGGTTTCAAGTATACTCACAGTTCCTTGCTGAACATAGTTTTTTGTTTTGTTAAAGTAAATTCCAAGTGCCTACTATAGCTTCTAAAATGTAGTAGGTGTTCAATACACACATGCTAAATAAATGAGCAGTACATTTCAAGAAATAATGAGCTGGGTGGTTGAAACAATAGTACCTTTTAAATTTGGATTGAGAATAATACCTCTTTGTGATTTTAATGTTATTTATAAAATATGGGTTTTTGTTTTTGTTTTTGTTTTCTGTGTTAATTCCCAACTATTCCCAATTTCCCGTCTTTCTTACTCTGAAATCCCATTTTATCTTGACTCTCTTGATTAAAAACCATTAACTTCTCTCTGGGTGATAATCTGAGCTGCAATTTAGTGGCACTTCAACACCTACTGTGACCCATAGGTTCTCTACATCTTTACTGGCCATTCTGACCATATTGGGTCTTCATAAAGAAAAACAGCCTAGTTTCACCATGTAGCCATCTTTTGATTGTAGAAATATATCAGATTTCTGTCCAGGACAAAGAATTATTATTGCCCCTGAGTTTTTTATGCTAAATTGCATATAATACTACCTTGAGGCTTATTGCCTACTTGAAAAAATCAAATCCTTGTCTGGGACATTGGGTTATCAGTACAGCTACTTTATCCTTTTAGATTTCTATTTTTGTTTCAGAAGAACTGAATATTCATTATGGATTCTTATTATTTGCAAGCCAGACAGTCCTTGTAGGGTTACTTCCTAGTCCACTTCAGCCTGTGGAAAGCTCAACTTTGCTACATCCTTACTTCAGGTGGAAGGAATAAAGGCAATAAAAAAGGAAAGGAAAATAATCTGCTTAACAGTGTATGTCTCTTCAGAGGGGTCTAAAGGAAGAACCAATTACGGGGACATGTTTTCATGAGTGGCCCAAATTTAGGCAATAATGAATCACCAATCCTACCTCTCATTGGACAAACAAAAGTGTAGAAACTTAAATGCCTTAATAAATCATATAACATTTACCAGAAGGGGAAGTTTTAGAATCTAGAAGTTCTGGTTTAAAGATAAGTGATCTTACACCCTAGCCACACATACCAGTCTCGTGCAGGGCTTAATTAAAGCCCCCCTTCTACACGTTTTCTAATTAGATGTGCAGACTGCTGTAAATGAGGGATACTCCATATTTTCCTGGACCTTTTAAGAGTATTTTGAGTCCATGTTAGGGGCTCTAAATTAGTACCAAGAGGTTTAACTAGTAGAACTTATTATATAACATATATATGAAATAACAGACTAAGCATAACAAACATTTTAAAAATAGCATTAAATGTATGTCAGACACCCTCCTCAGTGTACTGTCCACTTTAATCGTCACAAAATTAGATGTAGTAGTATTGCTACAACTGTTACCAAGAGCCAAACTCCATATAGAACTTATGACGTGGCAGCCTTTATTCTGAGTACAAACACACACATGTAACTGTGTGAACTCACTTAATCATAATAGAACTCTATGAGCTAGGCGTTATTATTTTTATCTCCATTATAAAGATGAGGAAATTAAGGCCAGAGGCACTAAATAATGGTTATTCAGTAGGTTTTAATCGAATGTCTCCTCTTGCTGGACAATACGTAAGCACAGGGGATATAAGGTGCATATGGAATGAGAAGTCCTAGAGCCTTCAGTCTAGAACAGAAGGTGGAGCTAAACTAATAGCACCCAGAGTTATTACTCATTAGCATGAAACTGTTATAATGAAGGAATATACTACGGAATATATAGTAGAGAGGTTAAAATCTCATCTCGAAGAGGGAAGCTTTTCTTAAAGCCACTGTAATAGATGAAATCCCAAAAGTAGAGGGAGGGGATTGAAGATAGTCTTTGAACTGAGCTCATGTCCAGTTCAGGACATGGAAAATGGATAGTGTAAATTCAGGTGCACTGCAAGTACAGTATATGCAAATATTTCTAAATTTTATTATAAAAAATAAAAATATAAAATATCTCATTAATGCCTCTATTTTTATATAGATTATATGTCAAAATGCTAATGCTTTGGATATTTTGGGTTAAATAAAGCATTAAAATTAACTACATCTATTTAATTCTTTAGTGTAGTTACTAGAAAATTTATAATTACACATGAGGTTTTTCTTTTGTGGCTCATACTATAAAACTACTGGGCAGGCTGATAAAGTGTTTCAGACCAAAGCAAATGTCAGGAGCTGGAGGAGGAGGAGGAGGAGGAGAAGCACACCTATGAGGATGCAGGAGATTAACTCTTGGCATGTGGCAAGGGATGAAGATAGACATAGAGGCAGGGTAAGGTCAGACACCTAGGACTTGGTGTCAGACACTAGGGTATTCTTGCTTCTTTACTCAACCAACCACCAGATTTCCTATCCCTCCAAGAGTTCTCATATATCCAGATCCATGTTCCTTGAGTTTACATTCTCCAAAATGAGCCTCTCCCAAAGAATGTACCAAAAACTGGAAGCAGGGGAAGAATGATTCATATCTCTCAGTTCTTTGAATGAACAAGTTTTTTTGGCCAGGGATGAGGCACTAAGAAAATTTTTCTTACTGCTTACCCTACCCTCTCTCCTCTTTTCCACCCTTTTCCCATGGTTTTCCACCATTTTTTTTTTCCTGTTTTCCTTTACCTAGTGGCAATCTTAGACAAATTCCATGAAGAAGATCCCTGGGGTCCACCCACACTCACATTTCTTGTACTAAACCCTACCACTTTCAGAAGGAGCCAATCCTGTCTCAGTGCAATGAATATATTGTCCTAGAGTCTATTATATCCTTCTTTGAGTTTTAGTTATATTATTATGTGTTTTCCTGGGATAAGCCAAGGGAATTTACTGAAGCAGACATGATACTAAGTGACTCTTAGAGTTATTACCTTAACTAAATAAATAAAAAGAGAAAGACAAGGAAACACCTAGGAAATATAAAAAATACAAGCAGAATTCTTATAATATTTAGAATATTGATAATTTGTGTTCATAAGTAGCAAAGTCTATTTTAAAAGACTGTGTAGTGAGAGAGAGGGACCATCAGATATGATAGAGTTGAGGTGTCGATGTTGGTAGCTGTACTTTTGTCTCTCATTAGAAATAAGTGTGTTTGCTGGATTTAAAAGAGAATTTCTATTGGAATTTCCCTCTCTGAGTCCATAGGGGCTAAAGTGACCTATGTTATTTTTACTGATTTACCATTTTATTAAAGCCTACTTAAAAATTAACTTCCTTCACAAAACTTACCTAGGTAATCTTTATAATACAATTTATTTGCTTTGAATTTCATATGATTTATTCTGGGGCTTCCTATTGCTCTCCTACAAGAGGCATTTGAAATAATTTGTAATAGTTTTTGTTCTTTGTACTACATTTATTTTTTTATTCATCTATCTATCTATATACACTTATTTTGGTTCTTCCTTTCCTCTCCTTTTCTCAGTTTTTTTATGTATTAAATAAAATTTAATGTCTGTTATTCTGTCACATACCCTGAACATGGCCTTGAGGCTGTCAAATTCAATCTCCCCAGAAAGAAAGTATGTAAACATAAGAGCTGCCATAGCTACATTGTGGAAGCATGGATATGATTCAGGGGAAATGAAAAAGAGCAGAATTCATGAAAGAGGTACTGTTTCAAATGATTCCCGATAAATAAGTAAGTGTTTGCCTTTAAAATGGTGAGAAAAAAAATCCCAGATAAGAACAGCAAAATTTAGAATAGTGAAAAAAATTGCGTTCTGAAAAATACACATAGTTCAGTGAAGCTGGACATAAGGGTATTAGCATTTTGGAAATGAAGTTGGAGAAATGGCCAGGGTTTAAATTAATACCACGTTAAATAATTTAGGCTTTATCCTGTAGACATAGAGAGCCACTAAAGACATTTAAACAAAGTGGTATGTAATTAGCATTGTGTTTGAGAAAAAGGATTCTTGCAGTAATATAGAGATTGTTTCCTATGTGTACTACCTTGTTATTTATTTGTAAAAATTCTGAAAGAATGAGACCTCCTGTTTTCAATTGCTTTCTTCCCAAGGAACCTAGCGTATGTCTCAGCATAAAGGGAATTTATTCATCTCTATCCAAAATAAATGGATATTATTGGAGCATGTTTCTTTAATAAGTAGAACATGTACTTTGGCACAACCCAAACCTAAGTTATAATGTGGTCCCACTTCTTAATAGTTGTACATCATTACTGAGGCTCAGTTTCTTCATCTGTCAACATGGAAATGAAATATCCAGCTCAAAAGTGAGTTGTGAGAAATGTCCCTGGTGCATAGAAATCCTTCTTTCACACTCTGTGTTTATACATTAGTATGTATGACTGTTTTCATGGATTCTTAAATTATTCCTCTCCCAGGGTATGTCTTCAAAGTGAACTGAATGAAATGTTGTTAGATTTAGATTGCCATAAAAACAAAACCACCAACTACGACAGAAAAGAATTTATTTTGAATTTTATTAGTGAAATATGTCAGCTGAAGAAGGGAGAGAAGATTTTAGTGCAGCCACTTTAAATTCCAAACAAAGCATAATAAGAGTTTAGAGCAAGAATCAAGGCCTACATACACATTGGGTTTTAAGCACATTCTAACTGACCCTGAAAAAATCCCAAATTTTATTGTGCCCAGATGGCAGAAAGCAATATTCTGGTCCTGCCAAAAAAATATGTGTGGACTGAGAGGACTAGATGAGTTATTAAAATGGCTCTTTTAGGGCACCTGGGTGGCTCAGTTGGTTAAGTGACTGCCTTCAGCTCAGGTCATGATCCTGGAGTCCCAGGATCGAGTCCCGCATTGGGCTCCCTGCTCAGCAGGGAGTCTGCTTCTCCCTCTGACCCCTATCCCCTCTCATGTGCTCTTTCTCTCTCATTCTCTCTCTCAAATAAATAGAATCTTAAAAAAAAAAATAAAAATAAAATGGCTCTTTTAGCATCACCTTTGATGAGATCTTCAAGACATTTCAAGCCAAACGAAAAACTTGCAATGACTTATCATAGAATGGAAAGTGAACGTGGGATACTGATGCTTTGATGGATGTGTTCCCAATGTGGAATAAGATTTCAGATTGGACTACTAAGTAGAGACACAAAGACCAAAAACTGAAAATGATAACAAACTTTATTATCTGAGCTGGGGAGATAAAAGAGTGGGAAGTCTTCCAAACAGGTGAATTTAGCTTCAGACACAGCCCGGTTTCCTTTCCATCCTAAGTTCTTCCTTGGGAAAGTGCAGTTACTCTTGGGGAAGTCTCCATCAAAATTTTCTCAACATGCAGCTCTGGCTAAATCAAGATTTACTGACCCCTGGGGTCTGGTTCTCCTGGTTTGCCAATCCAAACTATGCTTTCTCAACACTTGCATTGGCTGAATTATTTTAAAATGTTTAAATGATATTTTGAAGTTCCTTTTTTTTTTTAATTAGCTTCCTGTGCCTGTGGGCCAGATGGCAATGAATGCTGCTGCTGTTAATTTAAATAAATAAAAATAAGAGGTCAGGCAGATTTCCAAATGCTCTGTGTGAAGCAAAGCATAACATGCATCCCCTCATTTTTTTCTTTCTTGTCCTTTTCTTTAAAATCTTCAAATTGAATAGAAAATTCAATCAGCATAGCTCTGATTCATTTACACTTAACACATCAGAATGTTTTTTAAGTGCTAGTTGATGTCAATGATACATTATTAAGATTTGCACAGGTAGTTTCCAGACTACGGTTTCAGAAAGTGAAAGTTGCATTTTAATGTTAAATGGGTCTGAAAGGTTGATTTCAATGCTGCCCTTGAACCCCACAAATGATAAGTCCATTCAGTCCAGGAAAATATATTTCTCCGTGGACATAGTTATAATATATGGTTTTATGAAGCATAATATCCTCACGTATGCCCTCCTTTTTCATAAAAGTAACAGGTAACAAGTGGGTATTTGAAAAGGGTGAACCATTGAAATAGTAGAACTGACTTTGGACATAATAATAATTGTTGAAAATATAATTTAAAATGTGTTTAACTTGGATGGTTTTATAATTTGTGGCAATTAATATTTATATATGTCCATGAATTTATAATCTACATACATTAAGGGTTAGAGTAGACAAGAACAGATAGAGATCAGGAAGTTTTGTTATAAAGTCTAGTATCAAAGTCATTTAATCTACCTGTATGAGTCAGTGTAGGCTCAGTTATGCCCAAGTAATAAAGAACCCCACAGTCTTAGTTATTAGCATTAGTGGTGGGGATCAAAATAAGGGTTCTTCTATTCATTATGGCAATTCACAGATCTAGGCTGAAAGAAATATTATCTAAATGTGTTTCTGAACAAACTGAGGGTTTCAGAATGGAGGGAGGTTGGGGGATGGGTTAGCCCGGTGAGGGGTATTAAGGAGGGCAGGTATTGCAATGAGCACTGGGTGTTATAGGCAAACAATGAATAATAATAAAAAAATAAATAAATGTGCTTCTGTATTCACCATAATGGTTCAAAGGCAACCTGTTGAATTGTGCTCTCCTTTAAAATTTCATCCAGAAGTGACCTATCACTCCATCTCTCATTTCTTTGACCAAAACATGTGATGTGCCAACGCCCAATTTCAAAGAGAATAGGGGAATTTTGAGTCACCATTTGCCTAAACTGCTAAAGACCTAAAATATTTGGACAATTCTACCTATATCTCCTGCACTAACCAAAGAGGCCAGGAAGATAAAACCGTAAGAAAACATGCCACTGAAAATTCTCTAAAGTCAAAATCTAGGACACTCTATGACACCAAACCAGAAAGAGCAGAATTGAAGCCCTTAGGGTAAAGTGAAGGTAGAAATATGGAAGAATTGAAATAATGGAAAGGAGATTAATGAATATTGGTTATTATCTTGCATAGAGAGGGATCTCCTTTATCTCTAAGGCATTCCTGACCTATGATGAGTCTGTGTTAAAGGTATAAAGTCAGGGCTGGTAACAAACTTGAGAGACTCTGCCTCACAACCAACTCTTCTATTCTTTTTTTTTTTTTTTAAGGTTTATTTATTTATTTATTTGACAGAGAGAGAGAGACAGCGAGAGAGGGAACACAAGCAGGGGGAGTGGGAGAGGGAGAAGCAGGCTTCCCGCGGAGCAGGGAGCCCGATGTGGGGCTCAATCCCAGGACCCTGGGATCATGACCCGAGCTGAAGGCAGACGCTTAACGACTGAGCCACCCAGGCGCCCCCAACTCTTCTATTCTTAGTATTTGATGTTTGTATTTTTGTCATTCAGTCAATGGATTTAATTGAATTCCCTATATGATTGTGCTTTGCCCAAAAACCAAACCAAAACTTATTTTTCTTACTGATGTATTTCTGGTGCAGTTACTACAAATTGGCCACAGAGGTGGTGGTGAAGTCAACTCCCTTTCTCCTTGGATCAAAATGTTTCCATGATAACTGTAGATTTTCCAGATGTAAATTCCCCAAGACTTTTCTTCTTTGATAAGTCCTTTTTATCTAGACCCTTAATTATTTTCCCCCCAATTTTGGTACCTCTTTGTGTTCAATTCTAAACCACAGTGGAAATATCCTGGTTTCTAAAGATGGGAATTTGGGTACCAACTATGCTACTTTTAACCATGAGTTATCCTAGCATTGTGTTTTAGTTTTATGATATACACAATGAGGATAATGTTATTTGCTTTACATTTTTTCCTATAATTTTATTTATTTTTTATTTTATTATGTTAATCACCATACATTACATCATTAGTTTTTGATGTAGCGTTCCATGATTCACTGTTTGCATATAACACCCAGTGCTCCATGCAGTACATGCCCTCTTTAATACCCATCACCAGGCTAACCCATCATCCCACGCCTTTCCCCTCTAGAACCCTCAGTTTGTTTCTCAGAGTCCATAGTCTCTCATGGTTTTTCTCCCCTCTGATTTCCCCCCCTTAATTATTCCCTTCCTGCTATATTCTTCTTCTTTTTTTAACATATAATGTATTATTTGTTTCAGAGGTACAGGTCTGTGAGTCAACAGTCTTACATAATTCACAGCGCTCACCATAGCACATACCCTCCCCAATGTCTATCACCCAGCCACCCCATCCCTCCCACCCCCTACTACTCCAGCAACCCTCAGTTTGTTTCCTGAGATTAAGAATTCCTCATATCAGTGAGATCATATGATACATGTCTTTCTCTGATTGACTTATTTCGCTCAGCATAATACCCTGCAGTTCTATCCACGTCATTGCAAATGGCAAGATTTCATTCCTTTTGATGGCTGCATTATATTCCGTTATATATATATACCACCACTTTATCCATTCATCTGTCATTTTTTATGAAGATAAAATACTGTCTCAAAATATATTTTTCAAAGGTCAAGAGATTGTAAACATTCATTAAGCATTTATTTCCTGGCCAAACTTTACTGACAATATTAAAGGAAACAATATACTGTAGTGTTCAGAAGTGCAGATTGTAGACTTAGACTTCCTTTGTTCAGTCTTGCTGCAGCCACTGTGTAAGTTTTGGTAAAATAATGTGCTGAGACACATCTTATCCGTCAGTTAAATTTGAATGATAATAGAAATGCCAACCTTGTGGTTTGGATATAACATTAAAGGAGATAATCTACTAAAAATTAGCTGTGTGCCTGGGAGACAGTAAGTACTTGAAACATGCTAGGTATTATTACTAAGTCAAACATGTGAAAGTACTTTGTAAGCTATCATATGATGCAAATGTTAGTTACAATATTATTATTCTTATTATTGTTACATTTTAGCATGTTGGGAGGCAGCTATGCTCACCACTATACCACGAACGCCATTTTAGCATGTTGAATCATATTAATCCTCCATATATTAGTGATAATTATTCAAATTAATATGCCCAAATGATAATTTATCATTGATAGTCTAAGTGTTCGAAAAGGAGGAACTTGTAAGACAGTGGCTACCAGTGTATATTTGAAAGTGGAGGGGGAGAAAAACCATTAGAGACTATGAACTCTGAGAAACAAACTGAGGGTTTTAGAGGGGAGGAGGGTGGGGGTATGGGTTAGCCTGGTGATGGGTATTAAGGAGGGCATGAATTGCATGGAGCACTGGGTGTTATACGCAAACAATGAATCATGGAACACGACATCAAAAACTAATGATGTAATGTATGGTGATTAACATAACAATAAAAAATAAAAATAAAGGAAAAAATAAAGAAAATTAAAAGTCAAAAAATAAATAAAAATAAAATAACATAAAAAACTAATGATGTACCGTATGGTGACTAACATAACATAATAAAAAAAAAAGTGGAAATATTTTTGCTAGTCCCTAAATGAACCAAATAGAACCCAATCTAAAAAAAAACAAACAAATAAACAAAAAACCCAAAACAAAACCTAACCTAACCAAACAAACAAAAACCTCTGAAACTGTATGTGACAGGTTGTTTGGTTTTGGAAAAATGTCTTGTCATTTTTGTTTTGAATAGCCCATTTATACTATGTATTATATTCTTTATTCTTATCTTTGTTGTCCTGAATCACCCATATGTTTAAATAAAGAAGCCATGATTTTTTAAAGTCAAGTGAGTTAATATCTCTGAGAAATTATACAATATAACTATTTTAATATCAAATTAAATCCTAATCTTAAAACAGAAATCATTAAGACATACTGAGCCAGTTCTCAGTCTCTTGGTCTGCTTGTTTCTCTCCATCATTCCCTCACTTACAGACAAATGTTGATACATGTTTTCCCTTTTCATAAAAAAAAAAGCTTGTCCTCTTAGTAATAGTATTAAACAAGATAATTTACACAATTTTCTCAAATGTGAATTTTATTTTTGAAGAAATCACATATTGTAAAACTTCATATCAATTAAATATAAAACACTTCAGATATTATGCATAAAACTAGGGATATACTTTCAGATAAGGATTCCGGCCTGGAAAAGCTTCTAATTCAGTAAAAGAGATAGAAAGCACACAACTAAGTTTAAAAGAAACCAGTGCAATATGCATTCCAAGTGGTGTCTGAAGCAAATTGCCGTGTGTGCAGGGTAGAAAGCGTGATTAATTCAGGATAAGGATATCAGGGAAGGTTCACAAATGTATTCCATCATCATTTGTGCAGTGTGGGTGGGGGAGCACAGGAGCATTTAGGTTCTTTATTTTTGACTTCCAGCCGGGCTCTAATTAATTTCCAAGGGACTCTCCCCTTGGATCAAGCTCTTCTCTTTAAACAATCCCCATCCCCACCTCCCAACCTTTTAATTGTTCGCACATTGATTGCTAAGAAAGCTTTTGACCAAATGATGAAAAATTATGCATTTCCTTGTTTTTCTTAGGTCCTGGATGTTTTAATTGACATTGTCTGTACTTCAGAGATTTAAACCAAGGCACAGAACATTTATTTTATAGGGGCTATTTTTTGGTCTTTATTTTACATTCATACCACTTCTCTGGGCACTGTTTGTTCAATTGTTTCATTAATGTGTGAACAAAAAAAATAGTGATATAATTAAATCAATATGTCATTCATCAGAAAAAAGGAAATGAAAATCTATATGTATGTAAAGACAATGTTTTGTGCTATCAGGATTTTAGGGGACGCAGAAGTGTAAATAAGTAATTAAGTGTAAATAAGTAATTAAGTAACTACATATATAACCTACAGGAAGACAAAGTAAGAATTGGGCTCAGATTAAAAAAGTGACAGTCTGTAACTATGGTCAGTCAGATTTGTTTCTTTTCTCCCCCACCCCATCCTACCCCAGGCATTGCAAACACTTTAAGGCTTATGAGTTATTAGAGTTTGTAAAGACATAATGTTCATTCAGAGCCTGTTGTTTAAATAAAAGTTTGTGTACCTGTGCTCTTTTATTGTGCAACTGTTGGAAAGACATTTGAACTCAGTTAATCTTCATAGAAAATCTGAATGTTCATGATTATAATTGTAAATATACCAGATGGATGGTTGGATGGTATATATTTTCCTTTACTCTTCCTAGTCAAATGTCCCTTCCAACCACTTCTTCCCCAGGGCACCTGGAGTGCCTAGGTTCCTTTTTCTCCTCTTGCTTTCTTCCATCTCTCCGCTTTTAGGGCTCAGCTTTGCTATGCTACTTTGTACACAGACTGTTAAGTGACATTTCATTGCACTCCTGCTTTGCCTGGAGTTTGTAGGGCCTTCAGCTTGGAGCTCCTACTTCAGACATAGCATAAATTCAATTAATTACTACGTTTAGATGATATCTTTCCAAACAAGAGTGAAAAGGGAGTGATTACAATGGATGGAGACAGATAACTTTTATTCATCCTACCCACATTAGCAAACATTCTACAGGATATTAGAAAGCCATGAAAATTGTGTTTTCAGGAATTGTAATACCATGAGAACAATCTTGTATTATAATATTAAATTTAAAAAGTGTAATAGAAAATTTGTACAAAGTAGAAAACAAGAATTCTAGAAACACTAGTCAAAGAAAAAAATAAGAAAAAAAACATGAAAGGAAAAAGCTGGAGTGAGAAAACAAGATACTATCAGGTATTTGTTACTAGAATACTGTGGGAAAAACTATGGGTGCCTTTTTTTCCTAATTTTTTCTCTCCTCTTTTTCTTTCTCTTTCTCTCTCTCTCCCTCTCTCTCCTTCTCTCTCATTCATTCATTATTCACAATGCCTATATAAGTAGTGGTATTACTGAAGAAAGACAATCTATTCACAATGTATATTTTTGATTTTTAATTTTATAGGCAAATTTATATACTAAGTATTGTTGCATTAAGAACCCTCACTCTTTCCTTCTGGTTTCATCAGATTGACCTGTGATGAGAATACTTGTTTAAAATGTTTCTTATTTTAGTACAAATGAAACATATACACACTAGAACTTTTTTCTAAGTGACAATTACAGAAAAAAGTCAACTTGAATTGTATGAATTATATAGATTGCTGAGAAGGTCAAAACATTAACCAGGTATTATTGATGTAATGCTGATTAATTATTTCTACTTTTGGAGGTAAAATCAATATATCAACCCGGAAAGGAAGGAGAATAATGATTTGAAGAGTGATTTAAAACATGATTCAGGTCGTAGAAGGCAAAATTTTCTTCTGTTTTCGTTCTTAAATTCATCTCCCTCTAGTCCCTTCAGTGGCACAAAACTTATGACAAGAAAGGCTTAAAAACTTTCTTCATAAAGGTAAGAAGGGGGAAAAAATCCTTCTACAGAACTCTGGTTCCAAGTTTTCATTTACATGATGCTTCCCTTCCCCTTGGTATTATGTGTTTAGAACAACTGAATTATGACTTTGGCTTCCAGTCAGATCCTGTGAGTCACAGAAGATAAATTGATGAACAGTGCTAAAGTTAAGGCTCATAATTCAGTTGTCGGAAGCACATGTTGCAAAAGCAGTTTGTATATGCAATAAAAAATTGGAGAAAACTACCAGGAATGCTCTTTCTTCCATTTTGCTTTGGTTCTTAGAGAGAGTTTTGCCCAGTAAGTGTGTTTTGCATCTTCAAATTTACGGCTTTTTGAGCCAAATGTAGAAACTGTCTGCGTTTCCAAATCTGATGGTTTATCATCTATAGAAAAACTCAGGATTCCTTTAAAACAAAAATGAAAAAATTCTTTCGTACAGTAGGATAACATTTCTGATCCAGAGTTTATACAGAGAATGTTGACTTTTCCCCAGTATATCATTTACGCATAAAATCTTACATTTATGCAACTCCATACATTGAATACATTTTACATACAGGATGAAATTTTATGTTTAATGTATGTTTTATTGACTAAACTATAAACTTTAACACCTTTTGTGTTCACTCATGTGCTATATGTTAAGAAAGGGCCTAGCACATAGTCTAAGCACATAACCAAACTCAGAAAATACTTGAATATTAACTACAATTCTCAATAAATACTATTAATTGAGTTTCTGCTATGTACCAGGCACTGTGATTGACATAAAGTAATAATAACAGCAACAAGAACAATTAGTTTTTATTAAATTGTATGTGCTGAGAATTATGTCTGGTATTTCATATTCATTTTCTCATTTAATTTCCTAAGTAAGTTTAAAAGATTGGGATCATCACTTTTTGCCTTTTATAGATAGAGATGTTGAGGTTAAGGAAGATTAAATAATTTTCCTAAATCAGAGAACTAAAGTGCCAGAACTAGAATCTTACACACTTCTGGCTTTACGTACATTACCTTATTTAGTCCTTATAATGAGTATGCAGGTGGATATTATTTTACACAGTTTTCAGATGATAAAATTAAAACTCACAGAATCAAAGAACACTCAATATTTTTTTAAGTGAAAGATGTGGAGAAAAAGAAAATTGAACCCCGTTCTGAATGGCTCCAAATTTAATGCTCTTTCTCTGAAAGTTAGGTTCTTCGGAGGTTTTAAAGAGAATTTAGAGATTGAACCCTCAAGGAGCTTAGAACTGTGAAGAGGTAAGACATACACAAATATGACACAAAGTAGAAAGTGACAAATGCTATGAAACTCATGGAAGATAATAGCATCTTATGGTAGTTTTAAGAAAGCAGACAGAATCATGAGCAGCTTCACAGAAGAGGTGGCATTCAAAATTTCTTTGAAGCCCAGGTGTATATAGGCATGCAAGGATATAAATAACAGTGAGCCATGTACCCAAACGGTTGGGTTGGAGCGTATGTTTTGTAAAGGAGAGAGAAGAAAGTTAAACACTATGGCTAGGGATTTCAGTAATAAAATCCCTCGGAAAGGTTAAGTTTTTCAAATAAATTGTTTCAAAGAAACAGTTCGTTGCAATCTTAATACATAATGTACAACAAATAAACTTTGTTCAAGTCCTTTTTGTAATTTTTTTTTTAAATTGAAAGAAACTGACAAAGTAACTGTTAATTGAACATCTACTCTGTGGAGGGCCCTGTAATAGCAACAGGGGTAGGGTGGAATGTAGGGGAGAGGTAGAGCAAAAAAGGCAGGCAAAGTGGCTGACCTGGTGGGCACTAATGAGACTGTGATCTGTTGGAGAGTGAACCTTTGGCCAGAACAAAATAAAAAGCTAAGTGGCCCATACAAAAATTGAATTTACAACTGCCCTCATTAGTGTCGTGTTCTAGCTAATTGGGCCGTATGTTAATGCACTGGGCAGGCAACAATGTTGGAAGATAAATGAAAAGGCACTCCATCCTCCAACATCACTATCATGGATATGTAGAGTACCAGATGGTGGCCCGTTATAAATGGAATGAGTCATTCTGGAGACACATCTGAAGTATCAATAATTGTGGGATTCACATAAACAGAAGTTTATCTACAAATGCCTTCTCTAAACAGAGGTGGAGAAAGGAGGCAGCAGTGATTTTGGACAGAGCACTACACTGAGAATTGGAAAACCAAATGTTCAGTACTGTGGAACATATTTGCACCCACTTCCTCCCTATTTTTGGAATACACTTCCCCCAGGATTTTATAAGCTTGAGTGCTTCTCAACCTTTATTTTTCATCTCAGCTTTCCTTAGCAGACTTAAGGTAAATCTTCCTCCATTTTCTCAATCTTATTACTGTGTTGGTTTCCTACAAGTATGTGAAAATTTAGTTAACTTATTTACCTGTTTATTATTTTTTTTTACCTACACTAGAATCTAAGCTCCCTTGAGGGAAGGGATTTTTTTCTATCTTATTCACCAGTGTGTCCCCAGCGTCTAAAATAATACCTGCTACATAGTAGATGCTCTTCAAAAATTTTTGAATGATAAAATTGTGGTCTAAAGCATTTGGTGTAATCTATTTTTGTTGTTGTTTTAATGTTGTAAAAATAGCAGTGCTGTGTGCTGTATAAAAATCAGAGTTGTAAGCACCTGAGTGGCACAGTCGTTAAGTATCTGACTCTTGGTTTCACCTTAGGTAATGATCTCAGGGTCATGAGATCAAGCCCTGTGTCAGTTGTGTGCTCAGCACCCTGCCCCCTTCCCCTGCTCACGCACTTGCTCTCTCTCTTTCTCTCTAAAATAAATAATTTTTTTTTTAAGATCAGAATTGTCAAATCATCTGAAGGCCCTTCAGAATTTGAGATGATAGAACATGACTTTGCCATTTATAAAAAATTTAATAATTTATATTTTTATTACATTTTTGTCATTTCTAGTAAAGGTGAACAGTCATAGGAAGATAAAGCTAGCAGGAGA
The DNA here is from genome assembly GCF_003265705.2 of Callorhinus ursinus. Lineage (NCBI taxonomy): Eukaryota > Metazoa > Chordata > Mammalia > Carnivora > Otariidae > Callorhinus > Callorhinus ursinus. The sequence continues at coordinate 9,346,208 of NW_027397099.1, forward strand.
TACTATCTTTGATAAGTTAGTAAGGGATTATGTCCTTAGCCAATTCTGTTCCCTATTCTGTATTTCAGTTTCTATAATCTGTGAGGTCCCTCATAAATCGAGGACTCTGTGACTTGCTGACTATATAGCAATCTGATTCCATGACTATATACTTAAGAGATAGATTTTAACATCTATTAGATTTTAACATCTAATAGATTTTAACATCTATTCCACTGGTGGCTGTGTTTAACAGAATGACATTTCCCTGTATTCCACTTCTCAGGCTATATTTAAGGTGCCAACTACAGGAAAGGTTGTGTGTGTGTGTGTGTGTGTGTGTGTGTGTGTGTGTGTGTGTGTGTCTTTATGCTTATTTTCTTAGCCATTCAGAACTGTCACAATAATCAGTATTCAAAAATAAATTGTTAAAACTTACTGTAGAGCCAACATAGGGTAAGCTCTATGGGTTGACAGAGAGCTTGCCATTCCAGTGACATAAAAACTAGGTAAGAATAGAAGTTAAATGTTTGAAATGATAGTGCATGTTGCCTCTACTACAATAGGTTTGTTCTAAAATAATAAAGATTAATCTGTGTAGCATAGGAAAGGAAAGAGAAACACATGAGCAAAAAGAAGTTTTTATGAGTCTTGTAAATAATACACTTAATAATGAACCTAGGAAGAAAGAGGCAAAAACCAGAGAACAGGAACTCATCTCAGCCAAAACAACAGGAAAATCAGCCATAGGTCTCCTTTCTAAACAATATTTAAGAGACACCAAATTCTAGGCAGGAAAAATATAAGGAACATCATTCATGCAGTAAGGCCAGGGTATAAAATTCCAGGAACATGTAGAGGAGAGAGGAAATAAACTTCTATTCCTACTACTACTCTGCAATAAAATTTATATTTTGTTGATCTTTGGGAAACTGCCCTGGAGTTTGTAAGTGTTTACAGAAGAGCAAAGTGAGCCTCACACAACTTTGCTGCCTTCTTCAAGGCCACACTATTAATATGTGCCCCAGTCACTCTTGAATCTTAAGGAGATAGAGGGAATTGAGAATACTTGTGTAAAAAACGAGTTTATTTACATCAATATCACTATGGTAGACTTACAGCATCACATCTTTGTGTAAACTTTTGCCTGTCTGAAAGTGCACCAAGCTGAGTCTGATGCCCAACATTTTTATGGTCCTACAGTCTATTTGAAAAGAGTCAACTTTGAAAGCAGATTGCCATTTACCATTCCTAATCCACGTGACAGCTTGTTTAACAGGAGAGGCTCAAGAAAAACACACTGAAAACCCTACCTTGTGCAGTGAGTTTCCCCAAAATAAAACACAATAGCTTTGGTACAAGTTTCCTTCTATTTATCTGGGTCTGTATCTTAAAATTTAATTGGAAAGAAAAACATGTAGGTAGGCACACTCAAATTGCTTTTTTAATAATAGCAGTTAACTTTGAAACATTTATAGAATTGATAATAATAATGACAAAATATTTTAAGTAAAAGGACAAACAAGAGTAAAAAAGCTCATAAGCTTTTTAGTACTTTTATGCCTTACAATTAATAACATCATAGTTTGTTTTATAGAGACTCATGCAGCATTGTTTGCTGGTGTTTATTTAATAAACACGTGTGCATTCTATTTTTGTAGCAGGGATTGTTCTAGATAGCAAAGATTTAAAGATGCATGTGGAAGTTTCTGTTGTCATAGAGTTTATAGTCCAGTAAGTAAGATAGAATTAAATAATAATTACAACTGATTATATTAAAATTCAGTGATTTTGGACAAAGGACAACCACTTTTGATTGGTAGCTTCACAAAAGACATACCATGAAAGTTTTCTTAGGTTGAAGTGAGCAAAGAGGCAATGCAGATATCACAGCCTCTGTCAAAGCAAAGTTGGGATAGGCCACAAATGGAAAGAAATGAATTCCATGTGGTTCAAGCTTTACCTATCTGCCATGGGGTGACAAAAAAATGAGATTGAGACTTGTTCACCTACCAATATTGAAGGGCTATGAATGCCGTGCCACTGAATTTGAATCATCTCATCTGTAATGGGGCCCATAGAGTCACTTCCTTTTAGGATTAGCCTGAATAATCTAAAGCCCTGTCAAGAGTTCAGGAAAAACGGGCTGAAGTAAATGTAATACAGGATTGAATATTTCAGTCAGGAGAAAGTAACATGACAGAGTTAAGCAGTGTGTGGTTGAACAGAAAGCATTAGCAATGATTATATATCAGTCTGAATTTTTAGGCTTATAAGACAGCAGATACAAATGAATCTGATTTTTATCGCCTATGACATTTTCAAACAATGAAGTATGCCTTTTTGAATTTTTAAACATCTTTCAGTACTTGTAGTTATGGTATCAGTGGTTTGCAGGAAGCTCTTACTTGCCAATGCTTTAGAGCACAGGAAATAACTCATTGTTTACAACCTAGAAACAAATCCTAGAATTCTAGGATTTTCCCTCCATGAATGTACATAGAAGTTCCCATGAATTATTTCAAAGATGTTGAAAGAGACAGATAAACAAGCATATATGCAGCCCTCCATTTCTTCTCTCATCTGTCTTTCCTTTATTCCTCCTTCCCTTCCTTCCTTCAATAAACATTTTTTGAGAAATCTACCATGTAACTAACATGGCTGTTATAAGTGAGTAGAACAGACAAAACCTCTCTCTTCAATGAGTTTATATCCTGGGGAAGGTGTGATGGAGTACAAGAGCTAGATAATAAGCATATAATTAATCAAATGATGATACATATTATGCATGATTTCCAACATAGACCCAACTTGTAATTTGCCCACAGACTTCCCTACTTTTAGCACTGAAAGTCCCATATCCTAACAGTGCTCCCAGTTTGAGATTAATCTGGATAGTGGTCACCCTACAAGTTTCATGAACATGTTACATTATGAATATTGAGCATCATCTGTGAATAAAGTGGGAGACTTCAAGAGGATGTTCCCAGCTTAAGCGTAAACTTCATTTATTCAGTGTACTATTCTAAGCCACCAGTAGAGAAACTTTACCAGGTATTTATGTGAGATATCAAAAAGCTTGCTGGGAAATAACTTTTCCAGAGGTCAAAAATAATTTAATCCTAACATTATGTCCAAAGATAGCAGGGCAGGAATTAATGTCAGAGATCAGAGAATCTGATTGAGCCATAGTTTTAACTCTATACTTCTGGGAAAGAATACCTTTATGACTTCTTGTGGAGCAAAGATGACAATATCTCTGGAAGGAGAAGAATTTGGTAAAGTGGTGGAGAGGAGGGGCAAGGTGAACTTAAGTTCTGTAGAGCAAAAATAAATATTACGATATTATTTACTGTTCTGTTGATATATACAAGGATGCACTGATTAGAAGAATGCAGTCAGTATTTGTTTAGAAATCTTTATGAAAAGGAAATTTTCAATGACCAATAAATAAAATTGATTTCCTTATTCAGTTTTTTTGAACACAGCATTAAAAAAATCTAGGATATAGAGCTGAAGGATTTCCATGTGTGTTAAACATTTACTAAATGCAAGGTCTTGTCCCAGATAATTTGTATAATTTATCTTATAAATCCTTTCAAGAGATTCAATAAAAAAAGGTACTCTTTTCCCCATTTCACAGATCAGGAAAATGATTATTAAAAGTACAGGCTGACTAGGGTGCCTGGGTAGCTTAATAGAGTAAGCATTTGACTTATTTTTTAATTTTAATTTTTTAATTTTTTTATTATGTTCAATTGAGTATTTGATTATTGATCTCAGCTCAGGTCTTGATTTCAGGGTCCTGAGTTTAAGCCCTGCACTAGGCTCCACGCCGGAGCCTACTTAACAAATCAAACAAAAATCTCTGGTGACTTAGCTAAAGGTCACACAAGTAATGAATGCCTCTATAGAATTTCAGTCGAAAAACTTGGATAACAATGGTGTTACAAAAATTGTGTTAGTTGGAATGAACCACATACTCTGGGAACATTGGGGAAGAGTGGCTGATTTTGCATTCAGCCCAAGGCTTTATAATGCATCTTGAGAATTCACTTTGGGAAATGCTGCCTTCAGGCACCACTTTATTATCATTGATGAAAATGATAATGATCCTGAGTTAACAAAAATTAATAAGCATTTTTTATGAATGCATAGGCTTTAAGATAATTTTATGTAAAAAAATAAAACATGAGAAGTTTTAGCTCATCACAGGCACTGGAGATGCATATAGATTTGAAAGTTTTCTTTCACCTCCTGAATTTTGGAGAGTTTTCAAAGAAAAGCAACCAAAAAGGGAGGAATAAAGGAGAAATTAGAAGAGAGGAAAGTACTTATATCAATGATCCTTAGGAAAGGCACCATCGGTTGGTGAAACAAAGGTGGAACTAGGTGTAAGGAGACATGGGGTGTAGTCCTATTTTGTCACCAGCTGCATTTGGCCTTGGGCAATTTCTTTAGTTAGTATGGATTCCAGGAAATATATCATTAAAACAATGAGCCCTGGGGGGCAGAATAAGATGGCGGAGGAGTAGGAGACCTGGATTTCTCTGGTCTCAGGAATTCAGCTGAATAGGGATCAAACCATTCTGAACACCTACAGACTCAACAGGAGATCAAAGAAGAGAGTAGCAACAACTCTCTGAACAGAGAAGCGACCACATACTGGAAGGTAGGACGTGTGGAGAAGTGAATCCGAGGCGATATTCGGGAGGATAGACGGCGGGGAAGGGGGCCTCCGTCGGCCGCTTCTGGCAAGTGATAGAGCCGCAGAGCACAAAATCGGAACTTTTAGAAGTCAGCTCCGTTGAGGGACGTCGCTCCAGTGGCTAAGCAGGGGCTGGAACCCTCGCAGGACAGTGTGGTCTCAGGACCCTCGGTGTCACAGGAAGACCGGGGGTGCCTGAGTACGGCAGAGCTCCCAGGTATCGGATTGGGGAAGCCGGCTGCAGAGACAGAGCCGAGGTGCGGGCTCTCAGCTCAGGGTTGCCATAAACTGTGATCTGTGGCCCAGTTGGGCGACTGCTCCTCCAGCAGGGACCCAACAAGTGGCATATCCGCGGACACTCCCCTTCCTCCCCGGGGAGGAGCAGCGTGGGAGGGCACTGCAGGGATCTGCTGGGTTTGGAGACTCCACACGGGGTCGGGTGCCAGAGATAGAAACATTCGGTCACAGGCCGGGTGAGCACGGAGTGCGGCTGGAGACCAGGGAGATGGGAGTGACTGCTTTTCTATGGGGGCGCACTGAGGAGCAGGGCCCCGAGTTCTCACCTCCTCCGGGTGGAGAATGGGAAGCCACCATTTTCACCCTGGTCCTCCAAAGCTGTACCGGAGCCTGCAGGGAACAAAAGCTCCTGAGAGCAAACCTGAGCAGCTTGCTTAGCCCGGACCGACAAGGGCGGGGCAATTCAGCTTCTGCAAAGACATTTGGGAACCATGGCAACAGGCCCCTCCCCCAGAAGATCAGCACGAACAGCCAGCAAGCCAAGACCAAGTTTACCGATCAAGGAGAACGGGAGAACTCCAGCGCTAGGGGAATACTGCACATAGAATTCATGGTTTTTTTAACCATGATTCATTAGTTTTTCAAAGTTAATTTTTTTAACTTTTTTTTTAAATTTTCTTTTTCCCTTTTTCAACCAACATCTTATCAATCCCTTTTTTAAAAAAACATTTTTTTATTTTTCATTAGAGTCATATTTTATCCCTTCATAGTAGTTACCCTTATTTTTGGCATATATATATAAGTTGTTCTTTCTTTAAAATTTTGAGATACAGTTTCTTCTAACAGATCAAAATATACCCTAAATCACTAGTGTATGGCTTTGTTCTAGTCTCCTGCCTGATAAAATACTCTCCCTTTTTTTTTTCTTTTCTCTCTTTTTTTAAATCTTCTTCTTTCTTTTTTCAAACAACTTCTTATCTTATAAATTAATTTATAAAATCTTTTATAATTTTCATCTTTACAGTCATCTTCCATCCCTTCATTGTATCAACCCTTATTTTGTACATATGTCTTTCTTCATTTAAAAATTTTAGTAGGCACTTTTTTCTAACAGACCAAAATACGCTGCAAATCTAGTGTGTGGCACTGATCTATGCACTAGCCTGATCATATTCTGGTTTTTTTTTATATTGTTCTGTTTTTGTTTTTATCTTTTTCTATTTTTTTTCTTTTTCTTTTTTCTTTCTTTCCCTGTCTTTTCCCCTGGTTTTAGGTCTTTTCTGATTTGTATAGAGTATATTTACTGGGGACGTTGTTAACCTTTTAGCTTTGTTCTCTCATTCATCTATTCTCCTCTGGACGAAATGACAAGACGAAAAAAATCACCTCAGTGAAAAGAAGAAGAGGAACTACTGTCAGCCAGGGACTTACTCAATACGGACATTAGTACTATGTTGGACCTAGAGTTCAGAATCATGACTTTAAAGATACTAGCTGGGCTTAAAAAAAGCGTGGAAGTTATTAGAGAAACCCTTTCTGGAGAAATAAAAGAACTAAAATCTAACCAAGTCGAAATCAAAAAGGCTATTGATGAGGTGCAATCAAAAATGGGGGCACTAATTGCTAGGATAAATGAGGCAGAAGAGAGAATCAGTGATATAGAAGACCAAATGATGGAAAATAAGGAGGCTGAGAGAAAGAGAGAGAAACAACTACAGGATCACGAGGGCAGAATTCAAGAGATAAGCAATACGATAAGATGAAACAACATTAGAAAAATTGGGATCCCCAAAGAAGAAAGAGAGAGAGGGGCAGAAGGTATATTGGAGCAAATAATAGCAGAGAACTTCCCTAATGTGAGGAAGGAAACAGGCATCAAAATCCAGGAGGCACAAAGAACCCTTCTTAAAATCAATAAAAATAGGCCAACACCCCAACATCTAATACTAAAACTTACGAGTCTCAGAAACAAAGAGAAAATCCTGAAAGCAGCTCAGGAGAAGAGATATGTAACCTACAATGGTAGAAATATTAGATTGGCAACAGACCTATCCACAGAGACCTGGCAGGCAGAAAGGACTGGCATGATATCTTCAGAACACTAAACGAGAAAAATATGCAGCCAAGAATACTATATCCAGCTAGGCTCTGATTGAAAATTGAAGGAGAGAGAAAAAGCTTCCAAGACAAACAAAAACTAAAGGAATTTGCAAACATTAAACCAGCCCTACAGGAAATATTGAAAGGGATCCTCAAAGCAAAGAGAGAGCCTAAAGGCAGCATAGATCAGAAAGGAACACAGACAATATACAGAAACAGTCACTTTACAGGCAATACAATGGCACTAAATTCATACCTTTCAATAGTTACCCTGAATGTAAATGGGCTCAATGCCCCAATCAAAAGACACAGGCTATCAGATTGGATTAAAAAACAAGACCCATCCATATGCTGTCTGCAAGAGACTCATTTTAGACCCAAAGACACCCCCAGATTGAAAGTGAGGGGGTGGAAAACCATTTACCATGCTAATGGACACAAAAAGAAAGCTGGGGTGGCAATCCTTATATCAGACAAATTAGATTTTAAACCAAAGACTGTAATAAGAGATGAAGAAGGACACTATATCCTACTTAAACGGTCTATCCAACAAGAAGATCTAACAATTGTAAATATCTATGCCCCTACCATGGGAGCAGCCAATTATATAAGGCAATTAATAACAAAAGCAAAGAAACACATTGACAACAATACAATAATAGTGGGGGACTTCAACATCCCCTGACTGAAATAGACAGATCATCTAAGCAAAATATCAACAACGAAATAGAGACTTTAAATGAAACACTGGACCAAATGGACTTCACAGACATATTCAGAACATTCCATCCCAAAGCAACGGAATACACATTCTTCTCTAGTGCCCATGGAACATTCTCCAGAATGGATCACATCCTAGGTCAAAAATCGGGTCTGAACCAGTACCAAAAGATTGGGATTATTCCCTGCATGTTTTCAGACCACAATGCTTTGAAACTAGAACTCAATCACAAGAGGAAAATCGGAAAGAAATCAAATACATGGAGGCTAAAGAGCATCCTACTAAAGAATGAATGGATCAGCCAGGAAATTAAAGAAGAATTAAAAAAATTCATGGAAGCCAATGAAAATGAAAACACAACTGTTCAAAATCTTTGGGATACAGCAAAGGCAGTCCTGAGAGGAAAGTATATAGCAATACAAGCCTTTCTCAAGAAACAAGAAAGGTGTCAAATACACAACCTAACCCTACACCTAAAGGAGCTGGAGAAAGAACAGTAAAGAAAGCCTAAACCCAGCAGGAGAAGAGAAATAATGAAGATCAGAGCAGAAATCAATGAAATAGAAACCAAAACAACAGTAGAACAGATCAATGAAACTAGGAGCTGGTTCTTTGAAAGAACTAACAAGATTGATAAACCCCTGGCCAGACTTATCAAAAAGAAAAGAGAAATGACCCAAATCAACAAAATCATGAACGAAAGAGGAGAGATCACAACCAACACCAAAGAAATACAAACAATTATAAGAACATATTATGAGCAACTCTATGCCAGCAAATTAGATAACCTGGGAGAAATGGGTGCATTCCTAGAGATGTATCAACTACCAAAATTGATCCAGGAAGAGATAGAAAACCTGAACAGACCTATAACCACTAAGGAAATTGAAGCAGTCATCAAGAAACTCCTAACAAACAAAAGCCCAGGGCCAGATGGCTTCCCAGGGGAATTCTATCAAACATTTGAAGAAGAATTAATACCTATTCTCCTGAAACTGTTCCAAAAAATAGAAATGGAAGGAAAACTTCCAAACTCTTTTTTTGAGGCCACCATTCCCTTGATCCCCAAACCAGACAAAGACCGCATCAAAAAGGAGAATTACAGACCAATATCCTTGATGAACATGGATGCAAACATTCTCACCAAAATACTAGCCAGTAGGATCCAACAGTACATTCAAAGGATTATTCACCACGACCAAGTGGGATTTATCCCTGGGCTGCAAGGTTGTTTAAACATCCGCAAATCAATCAACGTGATACAATACATTAACAAAAGAAAGAACAAGAGTCATATGATCCTCTCAATAGATGCAGAAAAAGCATTTGACAAAGTACAGCATCCTTTCTTGATCAAAACTCTTCAGAGTATAGGGATAGAGGGTACATACCTCAATATCATAAAAGCCATCTATAACAAACCTACAGCGAATATCATTCTCAATGGGAAAAAGCTGAGAGCTTTTCCCCAAGGTCAGGAACGTGGCAGGGTTGTCCACTATCACCACTGCTATTCAACACAGTATTAGAAGTCCTAGCCACAGCAATCAGACAACAACAAAAATCAAAGGCATCCAAATCGGCAAAGAGGAAGTCAAACTCTCACTCTTTGCAGATGATATGATACTGTATGTGGAAAACCCAAAAGACTCCACCCCAAATCTGCTAGAACTCATACAGGAATTCAGTAAAGTAGCAGGATATAAAATCAATGCACAGAAATCAGTGGCATTCCTATACACCAACAACAAGACAGAAGAGAGACAAATCAAGGAGTCGATCCCATTTACAATTGCACCCAAAACCATAAGATACCTAGGAATAAATTTAAACAAAGAGGCAAAGGATCTGTACTCAGAAAACTATAAAATACTCATGAAAGAAATTGAAGAAGACACAAAGAAATGGAAAAACTTTCCATGCTCATGGATTGGGAGAATCAACATTGTGAAGATGTCAATGCTACCTAGAGCAATCTACACATTCAATGCAATCCCCATCAAAATACCATCCACTTTTTTCAAAGAAATGGAACAAATAATCCTAAAATGTGTATGGAACCAGAACTGACCCCGAATAGCCAGAGGAATATTGAAAAAGAAAAGCAAAGCTGGCGGCATCACAATTCTGGACTTCCAGGTCTATTACAAAGCTGTCATCATCAAGACAGTATGGTACTGGCACAAAAACAGACATATGGATCAGTGGAACAGAATAAAGAGCCCAGAAATGGACTCTCAGCTCTATGGTCAACTAATCTTTGAGGAAGCAGGAAAGAATGTCCAATGGAAAAAAGACAGTCTCTTCAAGAAATGATTCTGGAAAATTGGACAGCCACATGCAGAAGAATGAAACTGGACCATTTCCTTACACCACACACAAAAATAGACTCCAAATGGTTGAAAGGCCTAAACGTGTGGCAGCAGTTCATTAAAATCCTAAAAGAGAACACAGGCAACAACCTCTTCGACCTCAGCTGCAGCAACTTCTTCCTAGAAACATCGCCAAAGGCAAGGGAAACAAGGGTAAAAATGAACTATTGGGATTTCATCAAGATAAAAAGCTTTTGCACAGCAAAAGAAACAGTCCACAAAAGACAACCGACAGAGTGGGAGAAAATATTTGCAAATGACATATCAGATAAAGGGCTAATATCCAAAATCTATAAAGAACTTATCAAACTTAACACCCAAAGAACAAATAATCCAATCAAGAAATGGGCAGAAGACGTGAACAGACATTTTTCCAAAGAAGACATCCAAATGGCCAACAGACACATGAAAAAGTGCTCAACATCGCTCGGCATCAGGGAAATCCAAATCAAAACCTCCATGAGATACCACCTCACACCATTCAGAATGGCTAAAATTAACAAGGCAGGAAAGTACAGATGTTGGCGGGGATGCAGAGAAAGGGGAACCCTCCTACACTGTTGGTGGGAATGCAAGCTGGTGCAACCCCTCTGGAAAACAGTATGGAGGTTCCTCAAACAGTTGAAAATAGAGCTACCGTTCGATCCAGCAATTGCACTACTGGGTATTTACCCCAAAGATACAAATGTAGGGATCCGAAGGGGTGCGTTCACCCGATGTTTATAGCAGCAATGTCCACAATAGCCAAACTGTGGAAAGAGCCAAGATGTCCATCGACAGATGAGTGGATAAAGAAGAAGTGGTATATATACACAATGGAATATTATGCAGCCATCAAAAGGATTGAGATCTTGCCATTTGCAACGACGTGGATGGAACTGGAGGGTGTTATGTTGAGTGAAATAAGTCAATCAGAGAATGACATATATCACCTCACTGATATGAGGAATTCTTAATCTCAGGAAACAAACTGAATGTTGCTGGAGTGGTGGGGGTGGGAGGGATGGGGTGGCTGGGTGATAGAATTGGGGAGGGTATGTGCTATGGTGAGCACTGTGAATTGTGCAAGACTGTTGAATCACAGATCTGTACTTCTGAAACAAATAATGCAACATATGTTAAGAAAAAAAAAAGAAGATAGCAGGAGGGGTAGAATGAAGGGAAGTAAGTCGGAGGGGGAGACGAACCATGAGAGAAAATGGACTCTGAAAAACAAACTGAAGTTTCTAGAGCGGAGGAGGGTCGGGGGATGGGTTAGCCTGGTGATAGTAATTAAAGAGGGCACATCTGCATGGAGCACTGGTGTTATGCACAAACAATGAATCATGGAACACTACATCAAAAACCAATGATGTATGGTGATTAACATAACAATAAAAAATTTTAAAAAAAAGAATGCTAGTGCAAGTCACTAAACATTCGGTGATGTGGGATCAAACCTAACTGTATTAGAATAAATCCTGTCTCTAGTTCAAAAAAAAAAAAAATTGAGCCCTATCCACCCTTCATCAGCCAGGATTTCTATTTGAGGTCTAATGAGAGAACACATAAAGATATGTTTAAAAATTGATATTTAACAGATAGTAAATAAAACAAATATATTTTTAAATAAGAAAATATTAATATCTAAAAATGAAATATTTCATTTTTAATATTTATAAATTCTTTAACAATCAATTAAATATCTTATTATAATTTAGTATTATGGACTTATTTTTTTCTTTAACATTAGAAGCTAAGATGGCCCATAGTCTGTCCAGAATTTAAAAAAGCAAAAATAAGGCACGCCTATCTGGCTGAGTGGGTTAAGCATCCAACTCTTGATTTCGGTTCAGGTCATGATCTCAGGGTCCTGGGATTGAACCCTGCATTGGGTTCTTTGCTCAGCGTGGAGTCTGCTTGGGATTCTCTCTCTTTCTCCCTCTGCCCCTCCCCCTCCATGCTCACTCTCCAGCGCGCTCTCTCTCTCTCTCTCTCTCTCTCAAAAAAAAGAAAAGCCAAAACAAAAAACCCAGAGACACTAATGTCCCCTTATAAGATGACAGTTGTAGTAATTATAAGTTAAGTATATATAAAGTATATATACATAAAGCACCTACCAAATGCCAGGAGCCAGTCTCTGTTCTTTACAAAAATCATCTCACTTGATTTTACATTAGCAATATGAGAGGTTTAGTATTGGTTCTGTTTCATACAAGTGTAAATTAACACTAAGAGACACACCTGAGGTTATATTAAATATATTGAATAAACCTGAGTTTAAAGTCAGTCTGCCTCAAAGGCCCAGGGTACCAGTTTTCCATCCCATAAAAATACCAGCCCAATTTATTGCTTAGAGACAGTATGAAAGGTGAATAAGGAAACATAGGCCACATTTTCTGTATTGGCTGAAGCAAGGATCTCATCCTTAAATGCCTGCAGTGCCAAGCACGGAGCAGCTCTATGTAGATCAGACTAGTTATAGGGCAGTCTGCAGACATTCTTCCCTGAGGCTTATCAGAGAAAACCTCCTGCTGTCCACAGGGTTTTTTGGTCTTGTTTTTCCTTTTGTGTTATTTCAGTGTGATTTATTTTCATCTTCATCTAATAGACATACATTTTCTGTTTGGAGTGGGAATAGGCCAGGTCTTCTTGGTTGCCTTTTTGTGACTTCTGCTTAAAAGCAATATAGTGTACACTGTCTTGCATCTTATAATTTCCTATTTGATTGGCATATTTTGTACCCCAGAATTTAGCATTATATTGCTCTGCCCCACCCTGTAATAACTAGTATAGTTCTATGTAGAACTATGCTGTAAATGTTGGTCATGTTTATAACTGTGCAATACTAAACTGCACGGTAAAAAAGAAAAAAAAAAACTTTTGAATTCTCTCCGCTTGAAAAAGCTCTTGCCTAAGGATGATCTGAGGAATCACGAAACTACACATACCCACTGTCACCCCAAATGGAAGTCAAATCTTCAAAGCATACCCAATATTTAAACTCTGGCAGAAATGGTAAACTAATTATCTTTGGAAGCAGGATTGTGCATGTTTATTTTGTGATTTAATAAAAAGCTGACATAGCGGCCATTAGCTTCCCAGAGTGCGCTCCGTTTAATATGCAAAACACACAGAAATTAACATAGTAATTATGTTAGAACTAACAGGATACAAACATTTTAAATGGATTTAACACATTAAATAATTCCATGTCTATGTGGCCCTGGTGTCTTTCACAGATGGTCACAACATTTGCTAATTTGTTCTACAGGTAGTGCAAATTAATGTGATTTTCTTTGACTCTTACTCTTTTTTAATGTGGACAGATAGCTTTATTTTTACTTAAAATCATAGCTACTCTGCTTAATGTGTTTTTTGGTTACTTTAACAAAGAAGATCTATGTCCTTTTCAAAATGGTGGCTTTTTTTGCATACAAGTTTGAATGTTGGGAAAGAAAAAAGGAAGTTAGTGAAAATATGTGCATTTCATGTCCCAGATAGCACAGATGTTAATGTCACTAACACTACTCAACTAGAAACCATTTATTCCCTTGCATAACAAAAATTTTTGAGTTCCCAACTATTCACAATATACTCCACTAGCTGCTGAGGGTACAAGGATAAATAACATGTATTGTGTCTTTGATATCTTTACAGTATATTGGGACTGCTAAAATAAGATTTAGAAAAATGATTTTTTCCATTTTCTTAATATCCCAACTAAGCAGAATAAACAATATTCTTTAGGAGTTCAAGGAAATATAATACAATTATTACTAGTTTAATTGTAATGGATTTTAATAAAAGGAACAAATACTCCTTGGAAAAACACCTGATTCTGGGCATAGGCAGGAAATAAGAACGGTAAACCTGAAGCATCTCTTTATATAAAAAATCATGGATGTAGTCAAAGACCATCAAAGTCATATCAAAACTAGGGGACTAGCAAGTCAGACTGAAGAGGCTCTTTGGCCAAAGATCATTTGATTATCTTTAGGGATGATTAAGTGCAGTGGATGGAAATTCATAAAAAAATGAGGTAATTAATGAGTCCATTGCTATGAAAACAAAACAAAAATCATCAGTTTGTTCTGATGACCATTGGAGAATGTTAGAACTTCCTTTTTCAGGGTTCCTGGGTGGCTCAGTCCGTTAACCATCTGACTCTTGATCTCAGCTCCAGTCTTGATCTCAGGGTCATTAGTACAAGCCCCATGTTCAGCTCTATGCAGGGTGTGGAACAAAGCAAAACAAACAAAAACAAAATTTCTTTTTTCATAAACTGGTAACAGGAAAAAAGTAAGCATTTTCTCCCTCTATTATGTATACTGTATCTCAGACTAACCAAATAATTAATAAGGCAAATTTTCCCTTAATGTGAAAGTATTTGAGCTTCCAAAAAAAAAAAAATACAGGAAGATAGATAGGACTAGAAAGGCATCATTTTACAACCCTTAATGATTTTATGGATATGGTAAATGTTCATTGATGGCTGGCACCATCACTAAGTGAGGGAACAATTGAAAATACAGGTCTCCTGCATATTAGTCTATAAAAGGAATAATAGTTAATAAAACAAGAGCAACAAAACAGCAGAAAACCCTGATCTAAATCCATCGTTCTTAACCAGGTGCAGTTCTGTCTCCAGGAGACATTGGTGGTATCTGGTGTTTTGTTTTGTTTTGTTTTGGTCACAATTGGGGAGGTGCTATGGGCATCTAGTCGACAGAAGTCAAGGATGCTGTTAACCATCCTATACTGCATAGAAAGGCCCCACAACAAATAATTATCCAAATGACTTATTTAAAAAAAATGTCAGCAATGCTGAGGTTGAAAAACCCTGATCTAAACCTATCTGTTTACAGAAAATACAGAATACAGAGGGCTATGTTAAATGATACAGTGTAAGTGCAATCAGCAAAATATAGACTGAGGGAAACTCTCCAGGGTAAATGACCTGGTTTCTCAACAGATAAATTGTAAGGAAAGAAAGGAAAAGAGACAGAGACAAAGACAGAGAGAAATGCTCAGGGAGACAGAAAAAGAGAGAACAGACACAATCAATAGATAAATAAGATTTAAGAGACTTACACCCAGTTATATATCCATGAAATCATTCTGTAAGAAAATACATCAGTGGGGTGACTGGAGACTTTGAACACTGACAAGCTATTTGATAATGGTAACAAAGTATTATTTGATATATGAGAATGATGTTTTGAATGTTTAAAAATATAAGCCCTTATAGATATGATGCTGAAATATTTAAATATCAAATAATATGCCTGGAATTTGCCTCAAAATAATCTAGAGGTGGTAGAAGTATATTGAGTGGAAACATACATGAAACAAGATGACCCATGAGTTCATAATTGTTGATGCCAGATGATGGTTACCTGGTGGATCATTAAGCTGTGTTAGTGTTTGCAATTTCTCTAACAATATTTTAAAGAGTTATTGAAATCTTATCCCACCATTTTTAACTCCTTTATTAATGTATTTGATCTGATTTACTAGATGAAAACCTTTGACTTTTGAGTCAAACAGCCTTGGGTTTGAATTCCAGTTCTCTCAGTTAATAGCTGTATGGCATTGGTGACCTTATCTCACCCCTATCATACCATTTTCCTCATTTATAAAATGTGGGCTAACAATATCTAATGTTAATTGCTGCTGTATTAGAAATTGTAAGTAAAAAGTGCCTACCACAATGTTTGGTATAAATAGGTATGTGATAAATAGTTGCTACTTTTATCACTACAAACTTTTTAAGAAGGAAGTTAATGTACTACCTTTAAACAATGTTTTGCATGCTATTCTTAGGTTTATCTTCAACTTTTTCTTCATTAAGGAAGTAGATTTTGGATTGAAAAATTGTCCTATGATAAATTAAGAGTAGAAATAATTTAAGGGGAATGAGAGGTACAGTTTTCCAGTTATGGGAATGAATAAGTCATGGGAATGAAAGGTACAGGAAATATATTCAGTGATATTGTAATAAATAGCATTTTATGGTGACAAATGGTAGCTACACTTGTGGTGAGCATAGTAAAACACTAAAGAGTTGTCAAATTCTATGTTTTACACCTGAAACTAATGTAATATTGTGTCAAATACACTTAAAAGGAAAAAAAATAGAAATATCTTAGTATAGAACCATCCTTTTCAAGTCTGAATTTCCTTTGTAATTTATTCAGTGATTTTGTATGACTTGGTAAAGCTTACTGTTCATGACTCATGGTGACCTTAAAATCCCTCAACAATCTTCAGAGTGACTAATTATTGATTTTGTGTAAGGACTATTTAATTAAATAGATACCAAGAAGAGATAGCATTTCTGTATGGAGAGAAATGGCTGAAGGTGATTATTAAATGTTTTCCTTGTGGAATTTTGATAAAGTTGTTGTTAATTTTTATTTTCTTCCTTAGGGCATGCTTGTATCTTCATTTGCCTCCTTTTCTGACATTGTCACACCATTGGGATGGTGTCTGTGTATTTGAGGTATCTGACATTTCTCAAAGAGTTGACTTGACACATGTGTACTAATAAAGCTCAATTATTGAAAGATTAATAGTGTATTGGAAAAGGTATGGAGAATGACTAATGTTTTGATATTTGAAACTTATTTAGGTAGTTAAAATAGATTAACCTGACCCTTATCTGCTGGTACACACTACCATGGTCAACTCATACTAATTAACAGTACACATACTCCAATAAATACCTACCTCTATTGTAAATATTAAATGTTTTTATACCATTGGCAAATTTTTATTGAATGCTTATTAGGTTCCAAGCACTGTGCTAGGGTCTAGGAATATTCCAGTGAATAAAATATAATAAATACCTTCTTTCACAGATTGCACAGCCAAGTGAAAACTGTAGTAAGACTCTTACTGAGCAAGCAGTAGGAAGGAAACCATCTCAGGCGTAGTGACCCAGAGAAAGAGCATATCATAGAACTGATGGTATAATGAATAAATTGCTAGAAGAATGAACACTTAGGCTGGTACTTAAGGGTTGACATTAGTTAGCCAGATTAAGGAAAATGGATGGGGGTGGGGATGGAAAAATGATTCCAGGCATAAGAATTCATATTTGGAAAGGGAGAAGATCAAAAGGGGAAATTACGCACTATTCCTGATGTACTACTCTTGCCCCTCCAACTCACTGTTTGATTAACACTAAGTGAGCTCATGTTTCTCACAGACATACATTATAATGTAAACTAAAAAGAAAATTCATGTGCTTCCAGGATTGTCTAAACAGTCTTTTATGGATTCATGGATATGGTAGTCCATCCTAGAGGTGTGTGGTGGTATTAGAAGATGGGAGTTTATTTTTTTAAAGCTTTATGTATTTATTTATTAAGAGAGAGCAAGCCAGTGTAAGCAGGGGGAGGGGTGGAGGGAGAGGGAGGCAAGCAGACTCCCTGCTGAGTGTGGAGCCCAATGCAGGGCTGATCCCAGGACCCTGAGATCATGACCTGAGCTGAAATCAAGAATTGGATGCTTAACCAACAGAACTACCCAGACTTCCTGAAGACGGGAGTTTAAAACATGACTTTATACTCATGACTTCTTTCATCTTATCTATAAGACTAATACAACAGTAGAGATATTAAGGTATCTACTACTTCATAAGATTTTCATAAAATCATCAGATAAAATGTGAAGTTGACCAGCAATATTTTAGAGGTCGACTGGGTGTTTTGGTTATTTTGTGACAGCTTCATTAAGATCTAATTTATTGAGCATAAAATTCACCCTTTAAAAGTTTACAATTCAGTGGATTTTAGTATATTCACAAAGTCACAATCATGACAACTGTCTGATTCCAGAACATTTTATCACCTCTGAAAGGAATCCCATGCATACCCATTAGCAGTCACTCAGAATGCCCCCCTCCTCTCTTTCCCTTGGCAACCACTAATATATTTCCTTTTGGGGATTTGCATATTCTGGACATTTCAGAAAAATGAAATCATAAAATATGTGATCTGTTGGATCTGGTCTCTTTCACTTAGCATGTTTTAAAGATCCATCCATGTTGTAGAATCTGTACTCTATCCTTTTATATGGCTACCTAACATTCTATTGTATGGATATACCATGTTGGTTTATTCATTTATTAATTTATGGACATTTGCATTGTCTCTGCTTTTTGGTAGTTATGAATAATGCTGCCGTGAATATTCATGCACAAGTATTTGTGTGGACATAGACATTTGATTTTCATGGGTACATATCTAGAAGTGACATTGCTAGGTCACATGGTAACTCTAACCACTTGAGGAACTGTCAGTTTTCCATAGTATCTGCACAGACTTTTTACAGTCTTGCCATCAAGGGTGTTCTAATTTTTCCACATTCTTGACACACATGTGATTGTCTTTTCATCTTACTATCCTTTCATGTGAGGTAGCATCTCATTTTGGTTTTGGTGTACGTTTCCTTAATAACTAATGATGTTAAATTCTCATGTACTCCTTGACCATTGTATATCTTGTTTGGGCACTTTGGTTTCAAAGGGAATTTTAAACTTAGGTACTTGTTGCAAATTTTAGTCAACATACCTCTCCACCTGTTCACTTTGATTTCCATGATAATATTTTTGTGTAAAACATAACTTACTAATGAGTATTATTCATCATGTGTCCTTCATCATCAGGCTATCCAGTTATCATATTCTGCACACCTTCTGGTCTTCTGGAACCATGTATTATAGTATTTCAAAATATTTATATGCCACGTGGAGTGTTTCAGACACACTCTGAGGAGAAAGAGTGACAAGGATAATGAGGAAATGATATCTGTGTATAATTCAGAATTCAGTGGAATTTATAGATGGAGTTTTCCTACTTTAACAATAATGAGAATGTTTATTCTTTAGATGTTCTTTATCAAGTTTGCCTAGGATGGCAATGCTGCATATTATTGAGAAGGAAAAAAAAAGTTCTTGGTCTTTAAGAATTCTTCTGCCTTGGGGCGCTTTGGTGGCGCAGTTGGTTAAGCATCTGACTTTTGTTTCTGGCTCAGATCATGGTCTCAGGGTCCTGGGATTAGCCCTCCTTTGGGCTGCATACTTAGCAGGGAGTCTGCTTGAGGATTCTTTCTCTCCCTCTCCCTCTGCCCCTCCACCAACTTGTGCGTGCTCTCTCTTTCTCTTTCTAAAATAAAGAAATAAATCTTAAAAAAAAATAATTCTTCTGCCGTTAGTCCAATTCTAGCAAATATGCCCTTAGAAGTGTAGGAATTTTAGGAAGTAATCAGCTGGGTATAGTTTCATAGTCATCCAGTGTCTTGATATATACTTAATAAAATGTATTTTATTAAATAAACTATGGCAAGTTCAAACAATGCAATAAAAAAGAATATTATTTAGAAACAAATATTGTGTGCCCAATATGTGCAAGATTCTGTTTTGAGTGTTTGAGATAAATCAGTAAAAAATAATACTATAGACATGTACATATTTATATGGTAAGGTGCATAAAATATGTTGCAAATGAAAAGAACAGACTCTCATTGTAAATATATGTATATCATTCTCAATATATAGCTAGATGTGAAGTTTATATTAAATGCAGCAAGATATGGATAAACAGTGATCTCTCGATGGTAAATTATGGCTGGATTTTTTTCTCATTTGTATTTTCCATTTTTCTTGTCACTGAAAATATATTGTATAAAATATAAAGTATAAAAATAGGTTTAAATTTAGAAAGATTTATGTTTGAAGACATTAATTGCCTCCTTCTCTAGTTAAGTGAAGATTATATTATCTGGATTACAATGATGGTATAAATGTTAAATGACAAAATAACTAAAAATTACGTCTTACACTTTTTGAGAAAAAAGGTATTTGAATGTGTGCTTGTATAAAATTATCAATGCAAGTCTATGGGAGGGGATTATTGTCTCAAAGGTGCAGAAATTTACTGTAAGGAATTGCATTGCTTAGCCAAAGTCCCCAAGTTAGGTCTTGATGACCTAACTTGTTTAAAGATCTACCAGTGTTCTGATGTAATTGACTCCATATAGATATTTTATCATATGATACACATAATCTGTTTTCACAATTAATTTATTCCTTTAATAGATTCAGTCTTTTCTCCCTGCATGTGAATGATAAAAGTATTTACCTTGATCACATTGCTACAGGTGGAAAAGCTTCCATAAGGAACCTCTCCAGGAGGTTTATTATTAATAACTTACGAGTGTTTCAGTCTGAGTCTCAATTCCAATGTAATTGCTTTTTTATTTTTTTTTCTGATAAGATGGTAAAAGTCAGTTACTACTCAATCCAGATCATTTTTACATCTTTATGTGGATTCCTTACTTCAGTCAAACATAACCACCCTTTTGTGTAAGGCGTATTCATTCCCACACCCATAACTATTCAAACTTTCTTTTCTATCATAGTCTTCCCTGACTCTTGGGCTCATCCACAACCTACACAGTTTTCAGAGGTTTTTTAAATTATTCCTTTGCAAAATTATCTTTGATCATAGAGATATTGTCCTTCCTGTGAATTACTAGATTCATGGTTTCTTAGATCTTTAATCAATGTTTTTCCCATATAGTAACCAGAGTGATCTTTTAAAAATGTAATTCAAATCAGGTGGCCATTCTTTCTTGTATCCTTCAAAGGCTATCTACTGCATTGAGATTCACGCCTAAACTCCTCATTGTAGTCTAAAGCACCCTCTCAAATCTGGCCCATGCTGAAGTCTCCATCTTTGCCCTATGTTACCTTGGTAGCTCTCAGTATATTTTTCCTGCATAGTATTACCACAAAAATTAGCAGCTTAAGTTAATGGTATTTTTTTTTTTTTTTTTATTGCAGGGGGGTGCAGAGAGAGAAGGAGAAAGAGAATCTTAAGCAGGTTCCATGCCCTGCGTGGAGCCTGACAAGAGGCTCAATCTCACAATACTGAGATCATGACCTAAGCCAAAACCAAGAGTCACGTGCTTAACTGACTGAGCCAACCAGGCACCCCAACAGTAATTTATTATTTCCAAGTTTCTCTGGGTCAGGAATGGAGGTGGGGGTTAGCTGGGTGCTGTACTTCAGGATTTCCCATAAGCCTGTAATCAAGGTTTTGTCTAAAGCTGAGATCTCATCTGAAAGCTCAGCTAAGAAAGAATCTGCTTCTAAGATTTACATGTCTATTGGCAGGATTCTGTGCCTTTAGTCAGCTGGACTTAACGCTCAATTCCTTGCTGGCTATTGACCAGTGACCATCCTCAGTTCCTGTCTAAATATTGGTCCTCAATTTATTGCCATGTGGGTCTCCACAATGTCATTTTTTGCATCATCAAAGTCAGCAAGAGTTAGACTCAATAGTGAATACCTGCCAGCAAGACAGAAGTTACTGTTTTAAAGAATATAATCACTGAAAACACATCCCATCACATTGACTGTATTATGTTTGTTAGAAGCAAACCACAGCTCCTACCTCCACTCAAGAGGAGAAGCTTACAAAAGGGCATAAGTATCACAAGGCAACATCATTGGGGACCATTTGTTCACTACACTTATCTTCACTTTCTTCCTTGAATAATGCAAACTTTTTGGACTTCAGAGAGTTTGTATGTGTCTTCTCTCTATCTCGAGTATCCTTTTACTACCTTTCTGAACAGCTAGCTTCTTCTCACTGTAACTTCTCAGTTCAAATGCCATCTCTTTAGATAGATCTTTGCTTACCATCATTAAGCATGGTGCTGAACACATGAATATGTGAAAGGCTACATCCACTCAGTATAGTACTGCATGCAGTAGGAAATGGGATGTGGACATCTATTTTAGTTAAACATCTAATTTAGCCCTACACAATTTTATTTTTCCAACACACTTTGTATTTATTCTCAGATGATAATGAAAAGTGCAAAGCAGGGAATAGTAATTGTCTTAATTTCTAATTAGCATGGGCAGGATTCAGGTTGACTCGAAGATGTAATGGTGAAGGTCATTGAAATTCCCACAAGTCTGACTGTTTGAAATCTAGTTTCCTCCATTATTAGAATGACATTTTTCCCAAGGCTTACTAATGCTATGTGACTGTTGTTTGAGAAATATATACTATACACAAAGGAAGAAGGAGAGAGGGAGGGAAGAAAGAAGGAAGAGAAGATGGAAGAACATTACAGATTAAGCCTGGTTCCTCATTTGTTAAATGGGTTTTGCATATACACTCTCACTATAGGGAAATATGCAACATAGTGGAGGAAGAAATAATAATTATATTCCACTATTTTATAAAAAAATAGAGGTAATGTCAATCTTGAGGCAGTAATAGTCCAATATATATACTCATATTCAGAACCTATCATATTCTAAAGTCTGTCATACTCAGAGTCTATCATATTTGTGGAACACTATGTTAAACAAATTTAAATTGCTTTCCTTACTGGGGAAATCTTTAATATGAGCATCTTTGATTTACAAGTGGGAAGGCAGTGAGTGACTCTGGGGTCTGAAGCTGCATTTTGCAAACACCTTTTTTCTGTAAGCTGTTCCCTCATTGAGAACCTCACAGGTCATTGAGAAACCCTCATTAAGATGCAACACAATAATTGATCTCTATTACAACTCTGATCATTAACATACACTTTAATAATTTTAAGGATTTTATTTATTTGAGAGAGGCAGAGCGAGCACGAGCAGGGGGAGAGGCAGAGGGAGAGAGAAAGGGAGAAGCAGACTCCCTGCTGAGCAGGGAGCCTGGCACAGGGCTCGATCTTAGGCCCCTGGGATAATGACCTGAGCCAAAGGTAGACACTTAACCGACTGAGCCGCCCAGCCCCACCCCATTATTGTTTATGCTTATCATGCCTGTAAGTTTCTGGCCATTTAATAAAAATATTTTTTGTTAGGACTAAACCTGAGACTTTTTTCTCATTTCTGCATCAGCAACAATAACAATGAATCCTTTTTATAGTGCTTGTGTAAGATGAAGAGACCCTTCATTTAGGCCAATTTATCTTCCATCAGATAGAATTATATTTCAAATTGTATCATATAATGTTTGGTATATCCCAAACTCCAAAATGACCAAATGTGTTATAATGGGATTCTGTCACACTAGAGAATTTGTTTTCAGCTTATATTACCATAAATTTTTCTCTATCCCTCATCCCCACTTCTCTTTATTCAGTGTTTCATGTATTAACATGTTGCTTATAGTTGACCCTTGAACAACACACTGGGTTAGGGGCACTGACCTCTACAGTCCATGTATAACTTTTGACTTTCCAAAAACTTAACTACAATAGCCTACTGTTCACCAGAAGGCTTACCAATAAGATAAACAGTCAATTAACCCATGTTTTTATATATTGCATGTGTTATATACTGTATTCTTATAATAAAGTCAGCTAGAGAAAATAAAATGTTATTAAGAAAATCATAAGGAGGAAAAATTAATTTTACAACATTTATTTAAAAAAAAATCCATGGATAAATGGACCCATACAGTTCAAGGGTCAACTGTGTTTGTTTCCTCAAGATCACTTCTTCAGTTGTTCTGGTCAATGAATTCACTTTCTTCCATGTTCCTCTAGAGTTTTGTAAACCTCTCAAAATACCATTTCATCCCATATACCCTCAAGTAAGTACTTATCTTCAAAGAATATATTTCTTCAAGGCTTCTAATACATGGGTGGGTGCGGCAGGATTTCAATCACTTTTGACATAGAAAAGTACATTTTTTTATTTGTATTCCTCTTTTATACATTCATATAAATATCTAGGACTCATCTGGAAAATAATTATTTAATATGGAATCAGGAGTTATCTTTATTTAATCTAACCTCATGACATTGGATTTGTAAAACCATCCCTGGTATTGAAGAACTTGCTAAAAATATTGTAAATATGATTTGAGCTTATTTATTTGGAGGATTTGCTAAGTAATAGTGCAAATATGATTATATAATATATACTTTCTCTTGGATCTGTGTCTTGGTACTTGCTACCCCTTCTGTCTGGATAAAATATTATGCTTTCTCTTTCTCCCACCTCGGGTCTTCCACAGGATAACTTCTATTCATCACAGTCTTCAACTCAAGAGTTATTCCTCAAAGAAATTTTTCCTTGATCCTAAAGTCTGCATTATGTGCATGTATTAATTTCTACTGCTACTGTAACAAATTACCACAACCTTAGTGGCTTAAAACTACAAATTTATTAGAGTATTTTAGGTCAGAAGTCTGACACAGGTCTCATTTGGTTAAAGTCAGACGTCTGTAGGACTGTTTCTTTTCTGTTGGTTCTAGGGGAAGATCTGTTCTCTTGCCTTTTTCAGCTTTAAGAGGCCATCCACATTACTTAACTCATGGTCCCTTACTTCTACCTTGAAAGCCAGAAATGCTTTTCATTTTGCATCTCTTTGACTCCCTCTTCTCCCTCTTCTACTTTTAAGGGCTCATGCAATTAGAATGGGTCCACCTGGATAACCCAGAATACTCTCATTTTAAGATCAGCTCCTTAGCAAAAGTAATTGCATGTGCAACCTTAATTCCCTTTTGACATGTAGTATAACATATTCACAGGAGCTGAGAGTAGGATATGGACAATAGTGGGAAGCCTTTATTCTACCTATCACTGCACTATCCCCAGAATGATATCCCATTCCAATCCATATGTAATACTATGATGACACCTATTTTTAAATGGCTGTTTTCTTATCTATATTCCACACTCATATACTCAATCACCACCCAGTCTAGACTGTAAGCTTTTAATAGAGTCAATATTAGGCCTTCTGTTTTCTCCAAAGAATAACACAATCCCAGGGAAAAACATAGTCCTGGAATGTAATAGACTTTTAATAAATATTGGTTGCACTTGGACAAATGTGTGTGCATGCGCATGCATGCATGTGCTCATCTGTATTTGAGTCCATCCTGACTGTAATTATTTTCTGGGTAACTGGAAATCACCAAATATACTACTACTGGTTTTTTTTAATTAATTTATTTATTTGAGAAAGAGAGTAGGAGTGGTGGGGAGGAACAGAGGGAGAGAGAGATGCAGGCTCCTCACTGAGCAGCGAGCCTGATGTGGGGCTCAATCCCAGGACCCTGGGATCATGACCTGAGCTGAAGACAGACGCTTCACCAACTGAGCCACCTAGGTGCCCACTACTAGTGTTTTTATAGGAGATGACAGTGGCTTCCAAATATATATCTTCTCTGAATTACTGATCGTACATCTAAATTCTTTTTATGTCCATTTGGATCTCAAAATTAGCATGCTAGTAAAAGAACCACCAGTTTCCTTACTCCATAATGTGTTCTTCCATCTGTTTCTGAATCAAGTGATAGCACTACCATGTATTTATAGATCTATTATTGTCATTCCTCTTCCCCTTAACACTATACTTGATTCATTGGAGGTAAAAAAACAAAAAACAACAACAACAACCACCAAACCTCTCCCTTTAAAATTGATCTTAAATCTGTCTACTTCTCTACATTTCTATTTTAATCAACATAATTCAACTACCTCATCACTTAACCAGGGTAACTGCATAATCTTTGTACTATTTATTTTGCTTAGGTTGTCATAATAGAATACTACAGACTTGGTGACTTAAAAAAACAGAAATGAATTTTCTCACAATTCTGGAACAGTGAAGTCCAAGATCATGGTTCCTACAGGTTTGGTTTCTGATGAGGCCTCTCTTCCTGGCTTGCAGATTGCTGCCTTCTCACTGTGTCCTCTCATGGCCTTTGTGTATACATGCTCCTCATTCCCCTTCTTCATCTACTATGGACACCAGTCCTATTGGAATAGAGCCTCACCTTTTTTACCTTACTTAAACTTAATTGCCTCTTTACAAATCCTATCTCCAGATGAGTCCCATTGGAGGTTTAAGGTTTCAACATATGAGTTTGGGAGGATATAATTCAGTCCATAACAACCTCATAAAAATATGGTTCCCTACCTCTATTCTTACCCAATTACAACCCATTTACCTCTTAGCAGATAGGTTATTTTCTTAAGACTTTATTTGCATGATAGCATTCCTCAGATTTAACCCTCTGTGCTTTCAATAACTCTTAGACTAAATTTCTAATATTTTGGCATGATCTGAAAAGCCCCTGTCATCTGACTCATGCCAAACTTTCTGGACTACCTTGTAGTACTTTCTCCTTTATTTGTATCTGTAGCTCATTCTGGACTTGATGCTTTCTTTGCATCTGCTCTTCCCGGGTCTCAGAAAGTTCTTTACCCAGATCTTTTGAGTTTCAAGTCTCAGCTCAAATATGACTGCTATGGTTTTTTCACCACTTTGTATAAAGTAGATATCCTCCAACTAAATGAAAGCCATTGAAACTTTGTTTCAGGTGATGTGTGATTAAATTTCTCTACAAGCCAAAGACTGGATAATATGACCCAGATAAGCACTTTCCAACTTTAGAATCAAATGTTTTCATATTACTACCAAGAAAACAACTATTTATGAATAGATGTTTCTATTCTGCTGAAATACATCCAATCTAAGTAACAGAAGGTAATTAGCAAAGAATCTAATCAGCAGCATTTTCTTTAGTGCCCATCATGAAAAAGCTTAACTGTTGTACCGTTTTTCTTTTCTTCTTTATGAAGAACTCATTTATGTACCATTTCAATGCTATTGTAATTGTGAGTAATTTTTATGGGGGGATTAAATTACTGGCCTCAATTTTACAACACAAACATTACCTGCAGCCTTCTATAACCAAGCCAAAGGAAAAAATAGAAAAAAAAAAGAAAATGTATCATAAAAACACTGATACTGAAACTGAACTTTGATGCTCATTGGTTTAATTGATCTGAGGCACTATATTAAGTTTTTTTTCCCTTTTTGAGAATTTTTTTAAATTTTTTATTGTTAATCACCATATATTATATCATTTGTTTTGGTGTAGTGTTCCATGATTCATTGTTTGTTCATAACACCCAGTACTCCATGCAGAATGTGCCCTCTTTAATACCCATCACCAGGCCAACCCATCCCCCTACCCTCCTCCCCTCTAGAACCCTCAGTTTGTTTTTCAGAGTCCATCATCTCTCCTGGTTCATCTCCCCCTCTGACTTACTCCCCTTCATTCTTTCTCTCCTGCTATCTTCCTCTTTTTCTTTTTTCTTAAAATATGTTGCGTTATTTGTTTCAGAAGTACAGATCTGTGATTCAACAGTCTTGCACAATTCACAGCACTCACCATAGCACATACCCTCCCCAATGTCTATCACCCAGCCACCCCATCCCTCCCACCCCCAACCACTCCAGTAACACTCAGTTTGTTCCTGAGATTAAGAATTCCTCATATCAGTGAGGTCATATGATACATGTCTTTCTCTGATTGACTTATTTCACTAAGCATAACACCCTCCAGTTCCATCCACGTCATTGCAAATGGCAAGATCTCATTCCTTTTGATGGCTGCATAATATTCCATTGTGTATATATACCACTTATTCTTTATCCATTCATCTGTCGATGGACATCTTGGCTCTTTCCACAGTTTGGCTATTGTGGACATTGCTGCTATAAACATTGGGGTACACGTACCCCTTCGGGTCCCTACATTTGTATCTTTGTGGTAAATACCCAGTAGTGCAATTGCTGGATCGTATGGTAGCTCTAATTTCAACTGTTTGAGGAACCTCCATACTGTTTTCCAGAGTAGTTGCACCAGCTTGCATTCCCACCAACAGTGTAGGAGGGTTCCCCTTTCTCCACATCCCCGCCAACATCTGTCATTCCCTGACTTGTTAATTTTAGCCATTCTGACGGGTGTGAGGTGGTATCTCATGGAGGTTTTGATTTGGATTTCCCTGATGCCGAGTGATGTTGAGCACTTTTTCATGTGACTGTTGGCCATTTGGATGTCTTCTTTGGAAAAATGTCTGTTCATGTTTTCTGCCCATTTCTTGATTGGATTATTTGTTCTTTGGGTGTTGAGTTTGATAAGTTCTTTATAGATTTTGGATACTAGCCCTTTATCTGATATGTCATTTGCAAATATTTTCTCCCATTCTGTCGGTTGTCTTTTGGCTTTGTGGACTGTTTCTTTTGCTGTGTAAAAGCTTTTTATCTTGATGAAATCCCAATAGTTCATTTTTGCCCTGGCTTCCCGTGCCTTTGGTGATGTTTCTAGGAAGAACTTGCTGCGGCTGAGGTTGAAGAGGTTGCTACCTCCATATTAAGATTTCAAACCATGTATTGTAAAATCTTTTTATTTCATGACTTTTTTCTTGCAACTGATTCTCTAATAGCTGTACACTGGGGAGGACTCATGCACCTAGAAGACTGAATATTTAAAAGACACAAAATGTCAATTCGTAAATATTTGAGCATTTGGTTGACATCTCATTTCAAGAAGAGAGTTGCCAAAATTGCTCTCACTAATGAAAAACAAAAAAGCAAAAAAACTCAACTGATTCACATACCTGGAGGCAATTGCGGTTATCTTTGTAGAAAAAGGTCAGTGTCTTAAGATGAATAAAATTCACTCAATAAATTATTTATTGGTCATTTTTTTTGGTAACTATATTAAATACATATGCAAATCATGTATTTCAGGAGTTTCTTCAGAAGGAGAAGATAAGCTTTTCTTTTAAGAACTGCTGATTTCAATCTACCACAAAAAAAGGAAGACAAATCTTGTCCTTTTATCCATCAAGTAACATTTTATTTACAAGTTTAACTATTGTGTGCTGTTCCTTGCTCTGTATACACATAGAATATTTTTTAAATTTTCTTTTCCTTCTTTCCTTTTTCTTCTCTCTTGTTCTCTCTCTCCCTCTCTTTCTCTCCCTCATATTAGATTTAAAAAAATATATGTTGAGGGTAAGATACTTTATCAAATATAGTATATGATTATTCACTTATGATTCACATTTTATTTTAGATTTCATTTTCAATGCATTCCTCATAATAACCCCTCCAGTTAGGGATCACTATTTTTATCTACTCTCCCTATCTCTCAGTTTAAGAAATCAAGGCTTAAGAGGTTAAGTGGCTCATGTAAGTCACACAAATACCAAGTTGTGAAACCAGTATAGGAAATTCTGCCATGAGAACAGCTCACAACAACTTGGGATGAACATAAAATTCTCAGGTGAGATACAGAGCTATGAAAAATAAAAGTTCTGCCAATGATTACAGCCAACATAGAATGTAATAGCTGCACAGATGGAAAGAGCATCGGGACAAAGGACAGCTGAGCCAAAGAGATAGTCTTGGAAGGTGAGAAAAGGCAAGATTGTGGGTGGCAGGAAAAGCAGCTCCTGAGAGTCAGTAGATATAGTTAGATGAACCAGTGTATTCATTCATTGCTCTGTATAAACTTGACTTCTATAGCCTCTTCCCTTACAAAATCAAGAGGCCAGAGAAGACCAGGGAATTTGACTTGTTTCTTGAGAATTCTTGGAATTCATAAGGCATCATCAATTGAACAGTCTTAACTTGACTCATATATTTATCCAACTAAAATATTTATTCCCCTTTACCTGTGATAAAGATACTGTAATAGAGATACTGAGATTGTTGGGATAGGCTGGAGCCTTAAAAATTCAGATAGTCAAATTAGCTACTTCCTATTGGTTGGGGATTTTTAATTATTTATATACCACTTTGGATTTAATTATTGTATTCATTTGTTCACATAAATACAACTGGGAGTGTCAGACACTGAACAGACAATAACTAGGAAAGACAGAAATGATTTCTGCTTTGTAGAGCTTTCAGTCTTACTGAGTACACAGATATTGGTTAATCATTTGACTCCTTCAATATGTAGAATATAATACACAAATCTATGATAAATTTATATTAAAATATATAAAATTTAGGTACTGGAATAAAAGTATACGATGCCCATGGTTGATGAATCATCCCAGGAAGCTAGATCCTAGAAATGGTGAAAGGGGGAGAGACAGCCTGAAAAGGTAAGGTAAAATCAAGTTTATGGAGGCACTGGGAAGCCATGCTTAAGAGTTCTGCAAGTTTTGCCTCCCAGAGTTGCTGTTTTAATAGGTCACAGAGATCCAGAATTGTGCATAATACTTCAAAGGTTTTACAATAGGGTGAGGCATTTCTCATTACTGAGGAGAGGAAGATTAAAGCAATCTCATAGCACAATTAAAGTGTTACTTTACTGAAATGCTAATGAACTTAGCCAGTAAGTAATTCAGTATATAGTCTGAAACATAAGATAGCTAATGTTTAGTCCCTCTTAAAAAGATACACCTCCTTTCATCAAAAACTAATGATGTAATGTATGGTGATTAACATAACATAATAAAATAAAATAAAATAAAAAAGATATACCTCCTTTCATCTGTGAGTGTGTCCACATCCATACACAGGCACACCTGCACAAATACACAAAATATATGCACATATTTTAATGTACCCCTGCCTATTTAAAAATGATTTTATACAAGAAAAATCAATAAATGCACAAAATAAATAGAGACAAATACGATGTTAGAGGGTATGAGAAAATTGTTAGCATATTCTAAGGGTAATGTTAAATATGAAAATCAGCTGAAAATAAAATGGAGATTTACTTATTAATCTGTGAGTAAATATGTATGCTTATCTACTAATAAGAGAAAAATATTCTGAAGAAAAGTCTCTTTTATGAGACTGGGATATCATTCCAAATCCAGTTGCTGCCACCTTTTTGCTACCCATTTACAAACCTGTTAAGTACTGAATGGAAGAGTAGGTACAGAATGAATCTTCAACACAAAGGTGGACTTGCAGGAGCCACTGCTTGATGCTTGCACTGATAATTTCCTCCTTTGCCAATGTGTATGCAACGGCAGAGCAAGTGAAAAAGTACCGGATAGAATGAAACTGTCTTTTAAACTGTATGTTCAAGGGATGTATGGCATCTTACTAGTAACTTTAGGATTAGGCCAGAGCTTAAAATCAGTGATTTCCTAATTTTCCAAAAGAGGTGTTGCCAGTGTGTGTATCTTCACACATCCAACACCTGCATTGTATTTGAGCTGTCCCAGTTCATCCACCCACAAACTCACCCACCCATCCATCCGTCCATTTCACAAACATCTATTTAGTATCTGTTGTATTTTTGAAAACTTGCCACATGCCTTCCTTTAAACATGACAACAATTCAGGAAAATAGGTAGTATGGTTTTCAAATCAATGATAAAGAAACTAAAGTTCAAAGAACTTAATCCTCAGTGGTAGGATTCAGGTTAATGCCAGAACCAAAATTTGGTCCTACTTATGTTTGCTAATTCCTTTGTTTATTTTTTCAACAAACACGTTGTTGTGGGAAGAATCTGATAGATGTTTGAGTCAGAGTTTGGAGCAGTTATGATTCCTAATCTTGTGGAGTTTATAGTCTACTGAGATTATCTGGTGCCAACATCTGCTGTCCTGTTTTCAGAAGAGCCAAAAGACATACTGAGAACCCATCCTGTAAGTGGCACTAACCGTATTTCAGTTCATGTAACAACCATATTTCAGTTCATTTAACAACCACAAGTTCCCCCTTAGTATATCTCCTTCACAATATGCCATTTTATTTATTTATTTTTTTAAAGATTTTTATTTATTTGAGAGAGAGCATGAGAGGGGGGAGGGTCAGAGGGAGAAGGAGACTCCCTGCTGAGCAGGGAGCCCGATGCGGGACTTGATCCTGGGACTCCAGGATCATGACCTGAGCCGAAGGCAGTCGTTTAACCAACTGAGCCACCCAGGCGCCCCGACACAATATGCCATTTTAAAAGTAAGAAAACAAAGACTTGTTTGAAAACAATACTACTATATACACTACACCAAGTACGTGTAGAGTCAAAGGATCTCAAGATGTACAAAGGATCTCAAGATGTAGAGCTTACCTGGAGGTCATAGAGATATCTATAGTTCTTTGCCTTTTTCTATTCAAGGTATAAGTGGGGGTGAGGTGGAAACTTTACTTCTTTGTGAAATTTCTGCCACAAAATCATAAAGCTCTAGGTTTTTTTCTTGATATTTACTTTACTTTGGCTAGAGTGAAGAGAAAAGGCACTCACTGAGGAGGTCAGACAAGATAAATATCCTTAAGCCCATACTGACACTTTCTTGCTCAGACAGTACAGCTATGGACCATATATGTACCTCAAAGAATGAAGTTAGATATGAAATTATGCCCAAACTCATACTTGGAGTGGGGTAACAGGAAGAAGAAAATGCATTCAACATATTTTTTTTTCTTATAGAAAAGTCCTTCAGGTTAACCCATATCTCAGTTCCTACAACCCATATCAAGAAAGTTCCTAATGGAACCACAGCAGCCCCAGGACTTAAAATAACACACAGTTACTTATTATGAAAATAATAATTTCAAAAGAATAGTAATGACAACATGTCATGGTTAAGCCATGAAACAAATAAAATATTTAAATATTTTATATTCAGGGTAATTTTAGAGGTTTTTTTCTCTACTTTTAAAAATAGATTTATAGAGTATGGTTGAGACAATGTACAAAACTTTACAAAAACTGTAGAAAATACACAAATGTACAAAAAAGATGGAATATTAAAAGAAAATAGCAAAGAAAAAAAAAGAGACAAAAGTAGGTATAAAAGTAAAAAAGGGGGGAGTGCCTGGGTGACTCAGTAGGTTAAGTGTCTGCTTTCAGCTCAGGTCATGATCTTAGAGTCCTAGGAGGGAGCCCCAAGTCAGGCTCCTTGCTCAGTAGGGAATCTGCTCCTCCCCCTTCTTCTACCCCTCCCCTCTGCTCGTGCTTGCTCTCTCCCTCTCCCTCTCTCTTTCAAATAAATAAATGAAATCTTTAAAAAAAGTTTTAAAAATATGCAAGAGGTTCCTCTACACTATCTTTTCACAACTAATCTTGTGACTGTGGTATACCAAACTCACCCCTAAAGATAACCCACTAGTCATCTTAATAATTGGGAAGGGAAGATTTAAATCCAATCAAGGGGCTACTGATTTAGGACTTGTTTAATCTAAGAATTCCTTTGGAAATATAACTAAAAACAAGAACCACCAAACACTAGACCTATTACAATAAACATTGGCAATGTGTATATGTGAACTGGGGGAAGGTGAGAGAGATGAGGATGTAATATGTTTCTTTGCCTGGAACTCAAAATCCAGTAAAATAATTTGGGATATAAGGCAGGTTGTTCTAAGTGAATCAAGACAAAAAAGGTTAAAACTTTTATTAATAGGTTAAGAAGGAAACAGAAAATATTCCCTGGAACTCCATCAATCTGAGAATCCTGGTAGAATTGGTAGGGTGAGTTTCAAAAGATGGAGATGTGGGTGAAGAGAATTCCAGGTAGAAAAAAAACTTCATGAGCAATGTTAGATTGTTGAGGTATATGGGGACCATATGTAGGGTGTCCAGTAAAATAGGGAAAATGCTATTAACTTGGGAAAATAGATCTTGGGGTAATAACTGGCTTTAGGAGCTAGGAAAACCATTAAAAGATTATACAACCTTCTGTCTTAATCTCATGAAGACTGGCTTGACAACAGTAGGCAGAGTTTTGAGATAACAAGTTAGAAGACAAGAAGTCAGTTTGAGAAACTAAAAACACTAAGGGTGTTTTTAAAAAAGCCAATAAACTAACACACTTTTTTTTTAAATCTGAAAAGAATAGTCACAATATGTGCTCAGTCATTAGGACTCCATGATGGAAACCTCCAGTGTCCTGATTATAATTCACATACATTGGGATCCATAGTGTGTGGAAGTACAGTGCATATATCAATTGGAAAATCACTAGCAGAAACAAATGAAAATGCATCCAAAATGGACTTCAAACTTGGTTATCTTCCTTGCCCTCTGCTTTCTTCTTAAAGCTCCTCTTGTCGTGTTAACTGTACATTTCTTTTTTCTGTGTAATTGAAGGCAATGTCTTTAATTTCCCATAATGTAGAACAGTATGTATTCATTTATTAATATGACAACTGATTGGGAAACAGAGCTATTCATTGATAGAGGTATTCAAGGACAACTTTGCCTACCACAGAAAAGGACAGTGCCTTTGTTTGTCAACATTGATTTTCCATAAAATAATTGCTTTTATTTTCAAGGAGAGGTCAGACCTGCCTCTATTTTGTTGAGATAGAGGCTGATTTATGATTTGGGGAAACAAATACAGAATGAAGAGTACTGATTCCGCTGCCATCTCAGTATGTACTTACCATGTCCTGTACTCATGCTGCTGGGCCTCAAAAAGGAATTTTGTACTTCAGAAATGGGATTAAACAACATGCTTTTGCAGGTCCTTTCTAATGGAAATATCTTAGGCATCTATAAAATAGATTCTTTGTTTAAAATGTTTTGTCACTGCTCAAAAGGTATCCCACATCTAAGGTATACTCAATTGCTTGAAAATTCTTGGGTGTTTTGTGTGCAATAATGTCTCATTTTTACACTCATATGCCATGCTGATCTCACTGAGTAAAATGCTCTTTCCCATCCCCACTTCACTTCTTTCCCTGGTTAACTTTTCTGTATTATTTCATCCTCTGTTCAGTTGTCAGTTACTCCAGAAAGGCTCCCCAAATTCCCAGGATGATGCTCTCTCTTGGACTATCAGAATCACTTGCCCTTTAATCAATCATACTTTGTAGCCTTTTGTACTAGAATCTACATTCATGAGGACAGGGGCATCAGGGATTTTGGTGCATGTGTGTGGTGGGGGATAAGGGGAATTGCTAAGAGGAGTCAGATAAACATTAAGCTAATACCAACAGTATTAGTGATGAATTGCATTATGGTAGGGAGAGAAAATGGGGAGCAGGGAAGATTTTTGGTTTTCTGCCCTAAGCGATTTGTCTGAGGTAGTTTAGACCCAGTTCTACCTTAATTCCAAAGGCCATTTCTTCCCACCCCTTACAGTGCAGTTTTTCTCCAACATCATGTTTCTACTCTATTTCCCCTAAGTTGAAACAAAACTTACTGTGTTACTCACTTCTTGTTTTTATAGTTTCTAGATTGAAAACACATACTTATGATTATTTGGCAGTTTGAAAGATTTTGTAGGAAGGATTTAGAGCAGTGATTCTCAACCATGGCTACCTCAGAAATACCTGGGAAGTGTTAAAAATCCAAATATCAAGGCCACACTCCAGTCTCTAGTGGTAGAATCCAGGTATTAGTAATTATTGAACTCCTCAGGTGATTCTAATATACAGGCAAAATTAAGAACAATTGCCTCAGAAATACACAGACAAGGATTGCAATAACAGCTATTAACACAAGCCTGGTGGGCATGGGGAAATTAATTATATGAGCCTTAGTTTTCTCACCTTAAATGAAAATAGAATAACTACTTTTCAGAATTGTAAAGATGATTAGAAATCATAATATGTAGGAAAGCCTTTATCTCACTATCTAACACATGATAGATACCCGGTAAATACATATGTCCATTCGTTATTATTACTTAGGGTTATGGTTAATGTCCAGTACAAATGTCCAGGGGAAAAATGGTATGTGAGTTTCATTGCCTGAATATACTCCTTCTCCATTTTCTCTTTTTTGAGAAAACATATTTAAGGGTGAAAATAGGAAAGGATGATAAACCCAACATCATAGGGGGACAAGAACATTTCAGAAATCTTACCGTAGCAAGGACTAAGCTTTAACTACATGGTAATTATATTGGAAAAATGATAATTATGTGTCAAGTTGCATTAATGTCATTGCATCATCTCCAGAGTGTTTGATAATTAAGTTGTCACTATCAAGTCTATACTGAAAATCACTTGTATTGAAGACTTTTACCAGGAAAAGAATCCCAACTGGAGTTCAAATTGGTCCTCCTTGAAAATGTCCAAGAGTTCTCATGGCTAAACTTTTGTTTCTCTAGCATCTAGATAGGCATCCTATTAAGAAGCAAGGAACCCTTAAAACTGTCCATGAGTGTGTCCCCACATTCCTCTTCAACAAAATGCCTCTGCAAGAGGCTGTCATTCTCCTACAGGGAGCATTCTGGATTATTCTTCTTTCTTCATTGGTGGTTTATGGAGGACATGGAGGCAAATGTACAACCTCCCTGGGGAATGAGTCAGTGGCCATGAGAGCATTCACTTCAAGGAAAGATCAGAAGCATATGATAAATATTGTGTGACCCCAAAGGCTTTATGCAAACCAATACCAAGTCATCCAAAGATAAAACCTCTGCAGAACCATTATTTGATGACTCAGGGGGTAATTAATCTTCATAATAAATCTAAGATTTTGTTTTCAGAACAAAACAGATTAGCCAGATTTTACTGTGTACAACAATGGAGAAAATACACAAATTATTCTTTAGGATATACATAAATGGTAGGAAAAGAAAATGTGTGTGGAGCTTTATAATAAATATATTTGGAAATGCTGTGTTAAATTGACATTTTGTTCCTAAAGAAGTTTCCAGTACTTTTCAGAAATGTTGATGTCTTAAAGTTGATTGTGATCTTCCAAAGGTTGACTAAAGATTAAGAGGTATAAACTTCCAGTTATAAAATAAGTCGGGGATTTAATGTATAATATAGAGAATACAGTGAATAATATTGTAATAACTTTATATGGTGACAGATGATAACTAGCTCTATCATGGTGATCATTTTGTAATGTATAAAAGTATCTAACCACTATCTTATACACTTGAAACTAATGTAATACTGCTTGTCAATTATAATTTTAAAAATATATAACAGGGGCGCCTGGGTGGCTTAGTTGGTTAAGTGGCTGCCTTCGGCTCAGGCCGTGATCCCAGGAGGGTCCTGGGATCGAGTCCCACGTCCCGCTCCCTGCTCAGCCTGCTTCTCCCTCTCCCTCTGCCTGTCACTCTGCCTACTTGTGCTCTCTATCTGTCAAATAAATAAAATCTTAAAAAATAAAAATAAAAATATATAACATTACTGAAATATATTTGATTAAGGTGTCTTTTGTCATTGATTATTTTGTGTGACCACTGTTCCATGGAATTCAGTTTAAAAAATGCTGGTATAAACATTCTTTTTTTTAAGATTTTATTTATTTATTTGACAGAGAGAGAGCACAAGCAGAGGGAGGACAGGCAGAGGGAGAGGGAGAAGCAGGCTCCCCCCTGAGCAGAGAGCCCAACTCAGGGTCGACCCCAGGACCCTGGTATCATGACCTGAGCCCCAGGCAGATGCTCAACCAACTGAGTCACCCAGGCACCCCTGTTATAAACATTCTTATTGAACAATCTTACTATTATTTTTCTAATTATAAAAAAGGTAACTGGGAGGCAGTGAGATTAGATTAGATTATATACACGGACAGGTATGTAAAGTCAAAAAGAAACAGAACCAACATCAGCAGACTAAGCCCGACACAGATAAATGATCAGAAAGGAGAAATAGCAGGTGAAAAATTTAGAAACTAAGATCACCCATGCTAAGATTTCAAGGACCATGTTGAAAGTGTACTCTTTGCCACTTAGCAGAAAATAACTCACCTTTGCTCTCTAGTTATGAAGACGTGCTTTCTTCCAGTTTCTTTGTTTTTGTTACCTTATCTGTGAGCTGGAAAGATAGAGTACCCTTCTTATAGGGCAGTTGTGACAAAGATGTGATGTTTGAAACAAACTAACTCAGATCCCTGCACATAGTAAGTGCTTAATTTATATCAGCTCTTATAATTATAGCAACAACTTGTTTAACCTTTTTTTTTTAAGATTTTATTTATTTACTTGACAGAGAAAGACACAACGAGAGAGGGAACACAACCTTTCAGTTCCTTAACAGATCTCATGGCTTAAAACCTATGAGCAAGTCTAGGCTTTGAAGATGTGATGTTTGATATAGACAACTTTGGATTTGGATTCAAAACATGTCATCAGAGAGTCTATTTTTGGCTCATCAAAGTGAAGTACCTTTGAGCAGAGCACTTTTTTCCCCTAATCATCAGTGCCCTTGATGCAACATTGTTATTAACTCTATTTCTGACAAATCCAAGGTTTCTGCATTGGTGGAAGGGGTTTGGATTGGATTGTCCTTGACTATGTCATAATGCATGTGAAAATAGTTTAATAAATGTCAAATACCAAGTGTAAATAGGTCTTAAGGTCCATAGATGAAATTTGATGACGGAAAATTAAGCTATAATAGTTTTACCCATTATGCATATGTATGTAGGAAATTTTTATTAAGATACCTATAGGTAGAACATGATATTTAAAATATGTTTATGTCTGTGTTTTACTTTAGGCTGAGATAAACCTATCAACAAATTCATTCAAACAGTGCTATTTAGAAACTGGAGGAAATTTATAGAAAGTGAAGAAATGTTAACATTTTTCACTCTCTGGGAATACAAGCACACTATGCAATGTGTGAGGTTCCTTTCCTTTTTATGCTTGATTCAGAAATACAGTCTCAGCCTAATAGTCCATGACATTTTCTTTTTATTTAGTTACTTGGTTCAGTGGGACAATGCCATTGTACTGACTGGTTTGCATCCATCAGTAAATGGGGAACAATGTTTGTTCAGGAATCCCAAGCTCTCCCTAGTTCTGCTCCTCCTTTCGTCCCTTGCTTCTGACCCCCAAGACATTGCATGCCTTCTGCTGCTCTCAGAAATTGCTTGCCACCACCAGTCTACTCTCTCCAGTGGTGTCCACCCCAAAGCCCAGATTCACCACAGAACTAAAAATTCCCATCTATCCTCTCTTTTCTGCCTCTACAGACAAGTATAGGGGTGCTTTCCATCTGAATTGCTCCTTTGTTGATCACTATAAGGAGCTTTTCAGAGAGTTACAAAGTCAAAGAAATAAAAATGGGGAAATAAAAAGTTGAAAAGATTTTCACAGTACTCTTCCCTGGTATCCAGTGCCGTATTGCTTACTGGCCGGATAAACGAAAGTGGAATAGAGCTTTTGCCCACACCCAGACTCTTTCACTCCTGACTGTTCTTTTCAGTAAGGTATTTTCTGTTTTGATCTCCCTAGGTTACTGTGAATCACAGTCACAGGGGGAGCTTGTAAAAAGTACAACTTGGTACTCTTAAAAGGGTAAGCATTTCTCTGCTTTTTCTCCTGTGTTTTATGAACAACAACAAAAAAAATGTTTTATAACCATTAAGTAATGTCCCATTCCTTCAAAAAGTGCCTTTGTATTAGCTCCTCCCTGAAATCATCAAATTGGTTCTTAAAATTCTAAAAGATACAAAGAATGTGAAAAGCCTCAGCTAATTTGGTAATTTGTAAAGGACATTTAGAGAATATGTATCCCTTCAGAATGTATATTTAAATCATAGATAAGTTTTATTTTTTGTT
Source organism: Callorhinus ursinus (assembly GCF_003265705.2). Taxonomy (NCBI): domain Eukaryota; kingdom Metazoa; phylum Chordata; class Mammalia; order Carnivora; family Otariidae; genus Callorhinus; species Callorhinus ursinus. The sequence goes on from NW_027397099.1 coordinate 9,385,592, forward strand.
TTTTTCCTTTGGAACATTAGTTGTATTCCCCTCCTACCCTATCTGAGGAAGGAAAAAATAAAAGGTGGGGGGGGAAGAAAGGAAAATAAATACATATGATAAGATAATAAAAATAAACAGGAATAAAGATTTTGCTTTTTCCCAAAGAGCTATAGGCAAATCAGGGAAGTAGAAATAGCCACTTGTGACCATAAACAAAAATAAGAGGTTATTTCTACAGTTCCACCCAAGGTAAACATAGTAATGAATGTCAGGTAACTAGATAGAAACATTTAAATAATTTTATACCATTTCCTGTACCTGAGTTTTTCTGGGAGTAGAGTTAATCTTCTGGTGGCATCCCGATTATTGTGGGGTTATGCTAGCAATGAATTAACTTGAAAATACGGGGAAAAGTTATGAATAAATTTAACCAAAGATGTATAAGATCTCTACATGGAAAAAAACTACAAAACATGGCTGAGAAAAATTAAGAATATTAAATAAATTGAGACATACAACCTTAGAGTACCAAACATAATATAGATGGGCCACTTATAAACATTAACCATAAAAGGAACATAAAGCCAGCAAATTGAACATTCTCAAAATTAAAATCTTCTATTCAAAAGACATTTGTTAAGAAAAGATAAAGGAGGAGTACCTGGGTGGCTCGGTTGGGTGGCTCAGTCGGTTAAGTGTCTGCCTTTGGCTCAGGTCATGATCCTTGGGTCCAGAGATCAAGTTCCATGTCAGGCTCCCTGATGAATAGACATCAAAGATATTTTTTCAGATTCAAGACCCATGCCCACTAGAAACTGTTAGTAAAGAAATAATTTTAGAATTTTTCATTAAAATAATAAAAATAGATATTAGAAAAAATATAAAAAACAAGCATTATTAATAATGATGAAACACTAGATTAGAAGCATTCTCATTAATTCTAAGTTCAAGAATAGATAATGCCATCATTATTTTTAAACTGCATTCTAGAGGTGATCTTTAATAACATCAGAAAGGATAACACAATAATAGGTATTTTTGAAAGTTAAGAGTACAGTTTTCAGTATTTACCAATTACATGATGTTTCACCTGGAAAGCCCAAGAAAAGCAGCTGCAAAACAAAAATAAAGAGGCAAAATAATAAGCCCAGTAACAGAGTTGAACAAAATTAGCATAAAACCAACAACGTTCTTAAATAGCTGGTTAAGAAATATGATGTAATTCCATTTATAACAGCAATAACTAAAAACAATATCATACAGTTCCTGGTATAGAACCTTAAATATCTACCAATAAGCACTTGAAATAAATACTTTAGAATATTTGAGACTGAAGAGGGATAGGGAAGCCCCAGAAAATGAAAAATAAAAGTTGAGATGGGCTGATTTTATAAATAATAAAGCATTAAAAAGATTTGCGTCAGAGTTCTCTCCTTAAGATCATCAGTCTTAGAAATTAGAGGCTATGTTTCAAATTTTGTGTTCCTAAAATCTAGTATCTAATATGGGGCACCTGGGTGGCTCAGTTGGTTAAGCAACTGCCTTTGGCTCAGGTCATGATCCCAGGGTCCTGGGATCAAGCCCTACATGGGGCTCCCTGCTTGGCGGGGGTCTGCTGCTTCCACTTCTAGTGCTCTCCTGCTTTCTCGTTCTGTCAAATAAATAAATAAAAAATACATAAAAATAAAAATAAATCTTTAACATCTAATATATAATAGGAGTTAAATCAATTTTTGTTGAATGAATGATATATATGAAATAGTAATTGAATGAATGAATGAATGAATACATTCACAATGCAAGAGTGGCTAATGCAGCAAATGTTCAATTTCCAGTACAAATGCCTTTCCCTGAAAGTGGAAATTGCATATAAAATCATTTATTGCGTGAGCACTTGAGATTGTATAGCTCTAACCAAAAATAGAGAGGGCCCACAATGGTTGTTTTACTACCTCCAAATGTCAAAGTTTATCACTACTTTGAAATCTGGAAGTCCCACAAAATGTAATATGTGAGCTTCATATTTAGTAAGACTTTGAAAAAACTCATTCAAACCATGTACTTACTCCCAATTTTCCCTCAGGGTCCTTTGGGATACCAGATGCAGCTGGAAGCCACTGTAGATGTCAGAGTGAGACAGTTGTTTGAACCCAGTGATGCTAAAAATAAAGTGAGTGGTGGAGCCACGTGAAAGATTAGCCATAAAGAACTCAGCCTTTCTTCAGAATTACAGTTATCTCTGAAAAACTGTTTGAACTGATACTCTAAGTGGGAAGAAATTCTGACAACACATCATAAGGGATTTTCATAGAGAGATTAACTCTATTGGTTCATGAAACTCAGATATGTCTAGTGAGTATAGGAAAAGGGTAGAGATTTTAAGTTTTATTGAAAATAAAGCTATTAAAATTTTCAGACCCAATTTTGATGAAATATAAGACTTTTAAAAAACAATAATTATTTATTATGAGGTCATGGGGTAGGGTAAGGCTTAATAGACACCCTAGTATAGATTATACATTTCAATACCAGAAGATCAGGTACAAATCCTGGCTCTAACACTGAGCTATGTGATCTCTGATAATTCATTGAACTATCCCAAGCCTTGCCTTTTTTATCTAAATAATGAGACTAATAATGCCACATTAGTTATCTTAGGGCAGATCATCTGGGCAACTAGAAAAGAATGAACGGATTGTAAATGTTCTCTTTAGGAAAGAATGTCTCATGGCATGGATTTCTGCATTGTGTTATATGTGACACAACAGGACTGAAAAGAACTGTAGATATTAGCTCCTGTCCACCAAGATCTTATGACACATTCCCTTTCCATAGACCCTTCTTTGTTTTCCTTCCTCCATCCCCCATTTGCTCTCTGTTTTCCTTCTTTTTTTTTCCTGCTCTCACTTACATATCAGTTCAGCACCTGAAATGTACTAGATTCTGAGCAAGATGAACAAGGTATCCCCACACTCACTCCCAAAAGCTTTCATTCATTCTCATGAAATAGCTTGGAAACCTAGTTCATCTAATGCAATTCTAGCATGCCCTTAAGAAACTGATAGCAATTCTTGCATTTCCCCCACCACCCTCTTTAAGACTTGTAACTTAAATTCTTAATCCTTATCATAATATATGCATATATCTCATGCTTATTTGTTTATGTGTGATAAGAGGAAATGAATAGGGCAATTGTCTAATAGTTTAATAACAAGGCTAATATGTTGTCTTCATATACAGACATCTGGTTTGTGCATGAATGTTTAGAGAGGTGGCAGATTGTAATGCTTTACATGTTAGACTTGTTTAAAATGATCCATTTCTTTTTTATTATTATTTATTATTTATTTGAAAGAGAGCAAGAACAAGCAGGGAGAAAGGTCAGAGAGTGAAGGAGAAGCAGGAGGGAGAGGGAGAAGCCGGCTCCCCGCTGAGCAGGGAGTCAGACATAGGGCTTGATCCCAGGACCCTGGAATCATGACCTGAGCCGAAGGCAGCAGCTTAACCAACTGAGCCACCCAGGCTCCCCTAAAATGATCCATTTCTGAACCCTGTGTGCTGTGTGACCTTGGACAACACACACATAAACATTCATAAAGAGAGAGGGAGAAAAAGTTAGCATATAGCTACCCATATATTTAGTGCTGAACACTTATTTTCCAGTAAAATAAGCCTCCATTCATTTATTTTTAGAAGTATTTCTTGAGTGTCTACTTGGCACATGCTGTGTGCTCAGTGCTAGCAATACAGATATAAACAAGTAAGATGTGATAAGGCTGGAACTGAATTAAATACTGGGACCCAAATGGGGAAATCAGGCGTGCATAATTAAGACTCTTAACTAATTCCTAAATTGTATTTACACTTTAACTGTTGTTTTTATACAGTGAGAAAGCACAGAAATTAGGTAGAAAGATCTCCTATGTATCAGTCAAATGCAGAGAATACCATTATTTAAGGAAATATCTACAGCTTTCTTTTTTCATATTCTAAGATATATCACTTTGCTATGTAATTAACAGTTTAAAGGATAAATGAGATTAGATATTAATGTTTTTAGCTTCCTAGAAAGATTATTATCAGTGTTAAATCTAAATAAAACACTTTAGAAAAAATAGACATAAGTATAGTGGTTACCAAAGTTAATCTGGTTATAGAATTTGGCACTTACAAAAATACATAATAATTCCTAAAATCCTACCTTTCTCCCTAAATTGCTATGACATCCATAAGACTTTTCAGTAAGGTCTATTAGCCAGGTCTGTAAAACACTCTTAGGAGAAATACTGGTTTTTAGTACATTTTTTTTCATATTGGGTAGTTTGGGGAGTAATTTAAGAATTTTTAAATCACGAAGACTACTCAGTCTAATTATATAGAGTCTGCATCACAATTACTACTTTGGATTTTCTTTAGCCCATTTTAAAATTAGCTTTTGGCTATATTATTTATAAAAATAAATAAAAACAAAATTACCTTTTCTTTTCCTTTTCTGGGGGCCTTGCTTTATATAAGAAGTGACAACATACTTATTTATTGGCCACTCCATTTTCAATTTGTAGGAAATAAAAGTAAATATTTATTGTAAGATGCATATTCATAAAATATAGATCTGGTACTACAACTTGACTAAATTTTTGAATATATTCTCTACTTTCTAAGTGCTCTGCAGAATATCAAGTATTGTTTCCTTTATAAGGTTATTTTCTTTGATCACAGTTCTATATTCTTTGATCAAGTTGTTTATTTTATCTTTTTCTCTGGCTGCTTTCATTTATCTAACACCCTGCTGTTTGCTTCACTCTCATTAAATGTTGCTGATTCCTAGAGTGAAATCAGTTTTCTTGACTTTGGTTTATCATGATCTCAAGCTTGTTTTTCTTACTTTCTTGATTTCTTTTTTTTTTCTTCACTTCTTATATACTAAAATTCTATTTTTTCAAAAACAAAATGAAATGAAAGAGAATTTTAAAAGTGGCTTCATGCTCCTAAATAAGACATCTCAATATCCTTTTCAGTTTAATGGGAAAAAAAGCAATACTCCAACTACTAATGTTTCAAATGAAATATGTGGGGCAAGTCCCAGTCCTTCACTTTTTTTTTTCCTAGTTGTGTGTATTTAGGAAATGGGGAGAGCAATTCAAGATATTACAAAGAGAGCATTTAGCGACACATATACAGAGTTTCAAATTCCTGCACTGCATTAATAGTTCTAATATATATATATATATATATATATATATATATATATATATATATATATCTCCATTGCTTCCACCATGATCATAAGGGCAAACCTGATAAGCAAACTACCAAATCATAGTTTAAAAAACAGAGAGCTGAGGACCTAAATATAAAGTGATGAACACTTTGTAGGGAAGAAGGGATCCACAGATGGTTTCAACTCTGGTGGAGTGTTGGGAGTTGGAGGAAGCTATCAGAGAAAATGGTTGGGAGAAAAATAGCAAACTTTTATCAAACTTTTAATGGCTGTATATATGCTTACTTGACAAATTAGAATCATTAGGAATCCCAGCTGGGGATTATGCCTGCAAAGAGCTACCAATTCTTTCCCATAGTGTTTTACTGAATCACAAGAGTGGCACATAGTCTGAGGGAGGAGAAGAGAACTGACAGTTTCCCTCTGAGACATGAGGGGCTTTCATCAAGAGGAAAGGCAACTGTCACCTGGATGTTAGGGAAATGGTGGGAGAACTCAAGGAAACCCTTCTGAGGGACACCAAGTTTGCCAGGGATGCTACAGGATCCCTACCAAGTCTGGGCAAATACATAAGAAAGAGATCACCTACTACAGAAAGTGAGTTTCAGGAAGAGAAAAGGAAGAGCTCTCTACCATTCCATCTGGGCTGTAAAGCCTAGAGAGAGAGAAAGAGTTCTTGTTTCAGAAACCTGGTGTCTATAAAGTAGAACATGAAGTAATATTCAGTCTGTTAGTGCTCATATCCCATGCCTTGCTAAAGGAAGTATTAATCCTACTTTCAAAATATTTGAAGCCAGTGTTGAACTGAACCCAACTAAAACTAACACAAACTCTATGTGCATCTCAAATGAAGATTAGATTGAGTCAGCTTCTACAGTAGCAGACTGAAGGGAAAAAGGGACATAATGGACTATACTCTTTACTGAGGTTAAATTCCAAATGTTCTATCTCTACTATCTTATTATCCATAATATCTGGTATACAATAAAAAAGTATATCACACACACACAATAACAGCGAGGTGTGTAACTCAAAGTCAAGAGAGTATATAGTCATTAAAAGTAGACATAGAGATAACCAGATATCAGAATGATCATGTTGGAATTTCAAAATAACAATGATAGTGAATTAAATGATCCAGGATAAATGATCGACCACATGCATGGACAGATTGGAACATTGAAGATGAGGATACAAAGGAGAATGCTATAATATATATATAGTTTAATGCTATATATATTGAATATACAGTTTTATATATGTATGTGCATATATATATATAATGAAATATGTATATGTATATAATGAAATAGTTGAGGAATTTGGCATCATATTAGATACAAAAGAAAAAGAACAGTGTGCATGTTTTCTCAGTGTTTTTTTTTTCTTTCAGTGTATTAGTTTTCTACTACTTTTTAACACTTACCACAAAGTCATCTCCTTAAAATAACACACATTTGTTTTCTCACAGTTTCTGTGAGTCAGAAATCTGAACACAGTTTAGGTGAGTTCTCTGCTTAGAGTCTCACAAGGCTGCAATAAAAATGTGAGAGACTTGACTGAGGAAATATCTGCTGCTATACTTTCTCAGGTTGTTGTTTCTCAGGCATAATTTATTTCCTTGCAGCTGTGGGATTCATGGCAGTTTGTTTCTTCAAACCAGCTATCACTGATAGGGAGAGAGGGGAGAAGGAAAGAGACAGACTCTGGTACAATGGATATTAAAGTTTTATGTAATCACATACAAATCAGCTAGAAAAAAGTCACAAGCCCCCCTTCTACTCAAGGGAAGGAAATTACACAAAGGTGTGACTATCATGAAAAGGGATCCATGGAGCCACCTTAAAGTCTGTACATAGCAATCAATGAACTTCAAGGCAAGTTGACAGAAAATAGCCAAAATGAAACATAAAGATGAAAAAATTTTCAAGAGCTGTCAAGTAATGTCAAACTCTCTAGCAAATATGTAAGTAAAGCTCCTAAAATAGAGAAAAGGGTAGGGAACAGAAATATCTGAAAAGATTATAGCCAGAGTTTTAAAATCCTCATGAAAAATATCAATGCATAGGAAAAAATTAAAATTAAGACTCCACAAACATCACACAGGATCAACACAAACAAAGAATTCTAGTCATGGAATTGATAAATTGCTGAAAACCAAAGATAAAGTTCTAAAATCAGCCAGGGAGTGAAAAATGACATATTTCAATTAGGGAAACAATGATAAGAATGTTAACTAATTTCTCATGGGAGGAAAAATATGTAGGCCAGAATATAATGGAAGAACACATCTTTAAAGTGCTGAGTGTAAATAAATAACCTAGTAACTTAGACTTCTGAAGACAATGGAAATATACTTCAGAATTGAAAGTGAAATAAGTACATTTCCAGAATTACAAAATCTGAGAGAATTAGTCTTTCATTATAAGAAATGAGCTATAAAAAAAGGGAAAAAGAGCTTTTTTTTAATTCTTAAGGAATATGATACCAGAAGCAAACCTCAGTCTGCAGAAAGAAATGAAGAGCATCAGGAAGGAAAAATATGTAGTTAAAAATACAGAACAGTTTTTTGTATATATTTAAATTTCTTTAAATGAGTATTATCTGTTTCATGAAAAAGCAGTACCACTGTCTTATGAGGGTTTATAACATAAGTAGAAATAAAAAGCATGTCAAGAAGTGCAAAATGACTGGAGAAAGAGAAATGGGATTATATTTTTTATTCATGAAGTAGTGAAACATTATCTGAAGGTAGAATGTGGTATATCTAAGATGCATCGTGTAATTTCTAGTACAGCCACGGAAAGATAACAAATAGAGTTTTAGCCCAGAATTCAATATCGGTGATAAAATAGAAATGGTATAAAAAAAAGAGGAACAGAGAAATAAAGTAAAAATAGGAGAAATGAAAACAATAAGATAGAAGACTTAAGGGCAAATATATTAAAAATTACATTAAATGTGAATAAACTCTAAACAAAAACAAGAAGGCAGAAATTACAGTCAGTAGAAGTAGAGAAAGCAAAATTTCAAGTTCTTTCCGAGCCTTGAAATGATGACTATAGGACAATTTGACTGGACTGAATTCTTTACCCCTAGTCACACCTCTGTCATGTTTTTGAGTCTTTGAGGAATAGATTTTACACATATTAATAAACTTGGGTTTGCTCAGTTTTTGAAGTATTTTTTATATATACCGATAGATACAACTTTATTTTTATTTTTAAAACTATTAGAGGGTTTCCCAGGAATGTAAAGTTGTTCAATTAAATATTGATGGGGAAATGACTGCTTATGAATAGGATGCTACTGCTTTGTTCTCATAATCTCAAACATCAAAATTAACACATTATGGTAGCTTTTATTTTTATTTGAAAAATTGTTATACCAATTAAATGAAGCAATTTTTAAAATAATACAGAGAATCGCATACAACCCACAAACCTAAAACAAACTTACTCTGTGTGTGGAAGGAACTGGTTTGCACTGTAATAAGTTACTAGCTTTCAAGAATGAAAGGATTATCATTAAATGTCTGTTCTTCTATTTTTTAGCTATTTGACCTCATGCAAATTTCACAAACTTGAGCCTCAGTTTTCTAAAATGAGATAAACAACCAAATTTCTGAGAAATTCTAAAATATATATTTTAGCACAGTTTTAAATGCTGAGAATCAAAATGCATCTTTAATAACATTTCAAAAATAATTTTATATCTACAAGAAAGTTTAAAAGATAATGCAGAGTTCCTATATACCTCACACCCAGTTTCTCTTACCATAATACATTTGTCAAAATTAAGCAACCAACATTTGTATGCTATTATTAACCAAACTCCAGACATTATTTGTATTTAACCAGTTTTTATACTAATTTTCTTTTTATTTACTTGAAACAAGATAACACATTGTAATAATTCATTATGTCTCCTGTAACATTTTCTCACTTTTTTTTTTTGATTGTCATGACCTTGACAGTTTTAAAAAATAATGGTCAGATTTTTGTTGACTGTCCTCAATTTGAGTTTGTTCTTTGTTCTCAAGATAGATGGAGGTTATTGGTTTTAGGGAAGAATACCACAAACATGAACAATTATTCTTCATGATATCATATCAGGGGGGGACATCGTGGTATCAAACTGGCACAACTGGTGATGTTAACCTTGATCATTTGATACTTTGAGTTATAATCCAAATTTATCTTTTTCTTCAGATTTTTCCACTTTGACCATTGAAAACTCTTTCAATTTTGCTTTTGTCTCTTTGGCATGTCTCCAACCTTTTGTTTTTAGGTGTTTTCTTGCTTTTTGGCCCTACAAGATGATTCAGGTTCATCATATATTTTCCCTGCTGCAGCCCTAGAATGAGCCACTTCTACAAGGAGGCTTGATTTCTTCCATTGGAGAAGAGCACTTAGAAACCAAGTGCTAGATAAGTTTGTGGCTTCTGGGGTTTCACTGTTTAAATGAGTGTTAAAATATAGTGGGACCTTTTAGAGCTAGGATATAAAGGTATGCACACTCACTCAAATATATATATTTGTAATCATTTTTCCAGTTTAGCTAGCTAGCTAGCTAGCTAGCTAGCTATGCTAAACACGAGTTCATACTGTCTCCAGCTTCACTTTAGTAGCACAGGGGCACAGGGGTTCATTCTAAACTTCTAACCTTGCTTATTTGTAACTTACTCTTTAGCAGTGAAAAACTTGTTTCATTATCCACCATCCATTAACTTGTATGTTAAACCCCACTATGCATGTATTATAGTATAGAACTGTTGACCCATACCCCCACAAGAAACAAATTTACCAACTGGAGTATACTGTCTTTATGTAAAGTTACCTTTTCCTTAAGTTTTTGCATGAAAAGTTATGTTCACACCAAATCCTATATGCAAACTTTTATAGCAACATTATTTATAATCCCCCAAATCTGGAAGCAGCCAAAATGTTCTTCAACAGGAAAATGGCTAAACAGACTGCCATATCCCAACAGTAGAATGCTATTGGGCAATAAAAAGGACTGAATTACTGATTTGCAGGACTGCATGGGTGAATCTGGAAAGCATTTTACTAAGTGAAAGAAACCAAGCCCAAAGGGCAATATGTTGTTGTGATTCCATTCACACACCATTCTAAGAAAGGCAAAACTGATAAGAAAGAAAAAGAGCAGTGTATTTTTTAAGATGAAAGAACTGTTCTGTATGGTACTGGATGGGGAACACATGATTTTGTGGATATGATTCAACGTATAGAACCATAAATCTCAAAGAGTGAACTTTAATTTCTGCATATTTAATAAAAATAGTCACTCAGATGTCAGGAGTCTAGGATTGAATGAAGACTTTGATTCCCCACCCACCACCGCCCCCCAAATAACTTTATTACAAATTATATTAGTTTGCTTTGGCTTCCATACAAAACACCAGACATTACATGGCTTAAACAATAGAAATTTATTTCTCATAGTTCTAAAGGCTGGGAAGTGGAAGATCAAGGTGCCAGCTGATTTACTTTCTTCTAAAAACTCTCTTCCTAACTTGTGGATGGCCCCTTGTCATTATACCCTCACATTGCTTGTGAAGTGTGCACCGAGAGATCTTTCTTTTCCTTTTCTTATAAATACACTGATCCTATTAGATTAAGGTCCCACCCTATGGCCTCATTTAACCTACCTACCTCCTGAAAGTTTTATTTCCAAATACATTCACATTGCTGGAGTAGGGGTGGGTGGTTTAAGACTTCAACATGACAATTTTGAGGTGACAAAATTTAGTCCATTACACAAATGTATGACATAACCACACAGAAGGGGTTAGGAAAAAAAATAGCTAACATAACTAAATTTGGAAAATGTTGTTTTTGATGTTTGGACTAGAAACTATACGTGTAAAGTAAAAATTAATTTTATGATTGTTGCATAAATGTCACATGTTGTGATGCTTCTTTTTCTCCCTCCCATCTTTAAGAGTTGTTTTTTTTTTCTGTAATGGTAAGAGTTGTTATTAATTTGATGGCACATCTTAAAATTTATGATATTTAATGTCTTAATTTTATAACATCTTTAAAGCTTCTAGTGCATCCTCAAACACAGAACTGGCCCTTAATTAATAGTAGCTGTTACACTTAGTAAACCTTTACATAGTTAAAAGTGAACATATAATCTTTTACTCTGTCTTTGACAGAATATTAGAATATTTCTGTGTTGTGGTCATAATAGCAATAATAATTTTTAAATTACCTTGTATCTTTCTATAGAAATGTTTACCTATTACTACCTATTCCTCTATTTTCAGATATTCAAATTGCATCTGGTTTTGAGATTTGTTGCACATTCCTTGTGGATGCAGGAAGTTGTTTCTTAGGGTTTAAGCTTAAAATAAAACTGAGGCTTTTAGAAACATGCAATCGAGACCAAACTGATTTTGGAGTATATCTTAAAAGTTATATGAATTTGAAAATAATGTCACGAGTTGGGGATTGGATTTGTAGCTATCTTAAGAAATTATTTCCATGGTCTTTTCAACTAAATTTAATGTGTTCAATTAAATGTTTTCTTAGGATACTTGCATGTAGGTACAGCTATCACCACAATGGGTTCTTTAAATTGTATGGATACATGTCCCATGTAAGATATATATTTGCAAATACTTTCTCCTATTTTGTGGGTTGGATTCCTTTTTCACTTTCACTTTCTGATGGTGTCCCTTGAGTCACAATAGTTTTTTCATTTTAATGAAGTGAAGCTCTCTTTCATTGTTCCTCAGGATTTTGGTGTTATGTCTAAGAATCCTCTGCTAAATCCAAAGTCATAAAGATTTTCCCCTTTGTTTTCTTCTAAGAGTATTATAGGTTTATTTGGTAAAGTTATTAAAAACAGTTACAACTGGATGGGCTTGGAGCAAACAACCATGATCTGAATCGGACCTCACTCTCCTGAAATTTAGTGCTCTTCAGTCATTAGTATTGTGATTCTCAATGATCAAACATTGAGTCCATTTAAAACTTATTTCTTGGGACTATAGTGGTTAACACATTAAAGGGTGGTATAAAACACCATACCTCTAGAATATACATATGTAGTATTTCTCTCCCTACAGATTTTCAAGCTTTTAAACACATAATTATATAGGATACATATAGATTCAGGAAGTATTACTTTCTCTTTATTGTTTCTTTAAATGTATCATTATTTGAAAATCCTATCATCGTATGAGTTTCTGGCAACAGAATTATTCATCCAGAAGATAAAACAAGCTAATTTCTGCCTGACTAAAATGTCCCTGCATATGATATGATAAGAATAATTTATAAATAACTTTATGACTTTGAAATAATCTACTGTTAAGATTTATCTTCTGCTTACCTTCCAAATAATCATTTAAAAAAATAAATCATCTCCTGGAATAAGCCAGAAACTTGGACACTGTGCAGGGGATTCCTGATAGCTGTTATTATTTTAATCAATTAATTGAGAACAGTAGATAATGTTTAATCATAGAAATGGCTCACACAGTTGTTCCAATGTTGCTCTAGCCTCAATGGGCCAAAAATATATTGGGATTTTTTTTTTTTTTTTTTACAAAGAAGACAGCTGTCAGGAAACAGTTCTAGAAGTCTGTACTGTTCACTTTTATTTAAAATTATATTACTGTTTGTGCTTACTTTGATCATGGATGTATAAACTAAGATTGTAATAACATGCACGGGAAAAAAGTATATCCTCATGATTATGTTTCTCCCATTATAAAGAGTGATGCAAAGTCCAAAAATTGAGATCAGACATTGTTACACACCACCTGGGTTTTATCAGACTGATCCCTGAAATCATCTCTATACCTTTTTTTCCAAATGGTCAGGGTTTCTTGTTTGTTTGTTTTTCCCTTGAGGGAAGAGGGCTTCAGAATTGAAGTGATATTTATTGAATATTGATATATTACAAAATAACAACAATATCTTATGTGATCTTTCTACCTTTTCTGTTCACACTCAATGTGTTTCTCACCCCTTATAAGTTGAAGCACATTACCTTGACTGGGTTGTATGTCAACATTAATAAAACTGAGCTTCTAGATCTCAATTTTTTATGTTATCCTTAAGTCTCTGGTTTAAAACAAATTGAAAAGCAAAATGGGGGTGGGAGGGTGAAGGAGGGAGAGGAATGAAAGAGAAAGGAATTGTGTAGAGTCAATAAACCAGCATCAAAAGTGAATGAAAGGATGAGTAATTATGCTTGTTCAGTGGATTTCACCTCTGAGAGTGGTGCCTGCTGAGATGAAGGCAAGGTAGTGACAGTCTCCACAACCACTAACCCCCAAAGCCTAGGTCAAATACTCCTATTTTTTCCTCAGTGTTGGTGCAACTCTGTTTATTTGACCTGAACATGCACCAGGCTGTGAGACAAAGACGGGGTCTCTGACTTGTTGACCACTGTATCTCCTGTTTTAGCAGAGACTGCTTCAGACTTAACAAATACGTGTTGAATAAATACTTCATGTGAGAAGGGTACAGAGATCAGAGCAGTTGAAACGGGACTATTAAGGGCATTTTTGAATGAAAGATATCCAACGACAGGAGATTATATGTGTAAGAAATCATGAAGGCATTTCCATTTGAACCTACTTTTTATGCCTGCAAAGTAGCAAAACAAAAGAAATGTCATTCAAAACCAGAGTATTAGAACATTACCTCCTTAACCCCACCCACCCCTATCTAGCTTCTTGAATATTAGTATCTTGATCCTCACTTTTAAGCTCCCATCTTTCCCAGGTCCTGACTTAGGCAAAAAAGCTCACCACCCATGCACTTACAGTTCAATCATAGAACTTTAGATCTGGTCCCTGTGTATTAGTCACATGGAATTATATTAATAAATCAATTATTTAAATATTGGTAATGGAATGGGGGTAGTAGTCCCTTTTAGTAAGGTAAGTATTATTATATAATACATCATTTGCAAATTGTTGCCATTAAATATATGCATGTAATGTACACATGGGCATACATGATTAATTGACATATACATATAAGACATTGTTATTAATGTATTTTGAAGAAAACTATCATGCTTTGCAGATAAAATTACTGTTATTAAATCCTAGATAATCTGTGACACTAATACGATTAAATATGAAAGGATATATAATTTGTACCACTTTCTCAACATATCCCTCCAAATGCTGACTACTAAAGAATGGCAGTGTTTATTTTATTCATCCATATATACAATATTCCAAATTCTCATCCTCACTAAATTAACTATGAAATGAGATAATCCATGATCATTTAAACTGGTTTTAAAAATTTGCTCTAGGGAATTCATTGTCCCTGGATTGATAAATTTGACTCTAATTCTGTTCATAAAGCTTCATTGCTGTACAATAACTGATTAAGCTCTGCCTTGCATTTTGAAACCTCCAAACCCCCGCTGTGAAAGTTCTACTTGACTTCATTTCTCCTCCCAGAATAAGGCCACAAAGTCTATTTTATTACAACTTTCAAGTGCAAAACATATTAAAGTTAAATAGTTAAAGTTGCCTATAAAAATGCTACAACTTTTAAGATTAATGGATATGCTTGAACATGCTTGAATATATGCATTGAATGAGTAGACAATGGTAAGTGTTTTTAAATAATTCTATTTGAAATAGCCATTTCTTTTTGCAAGCTTTGTTTTTGTTGCCAGTTTATCGAGAATAATCAGTCAACAGTATCTGCTGGAAGAAAAGAAAAATATTCTTGTAAGACTTCTCAAATTCACTAAATGCATTTTCATGGTTAAAATAGTTTCCTATTTAAATGGTCATCCTTTTATTTAAGAAAAGTTTTTCAAATATAGGTCTATGTTATAGGCTCTGTGTTAAATCATGCATTGCAAACTATTCTTAGACAATGCATAGAGGGACTACAAATAATTCCAGTAGAACTGGCTAGTATCCTTGCCTGAAAACATTCTTCTCTTGCAACATATAAATTAAGTATAAAATACAGATTTAAGCACTGCTCATGTTGACAGTCTTAATTAGTATTAAACAACATTGAACATCCAGAAAGACAGAAAACAAGTTTTCTTTAAAGATTGAATCATGCATACACATGATTCACAATCATAAATACACATACACATACTCATATATATCATACACATGTAAATTCTTACATATTCTAAGCTCTAAGAATAATAAATATCCTTTTTAAAGTTATTTTTTTAAGATTTTTTTAAATTTATGTATTTGAGAGAGAGAGAGCACATGAAACAGAGGGAGAGAGGAGGAGGGAGAAGCAGACTCTCCTCTGAGCAGGGACCTGATGTGGGGCTCAATCCCAGGACCCTGAGATCATGACATGAGCTGAAGGCAGATGCTTAACCAACTGAGCCATCCAGGTGCACGTAAGAATAATAAATATCCTAATAGTTAAGAGTTTATTAAGCTCATACTGCACACAATAGTAAGTACAGCCAACATTATTTAGCAAAAAGATCACTGTCAGCAGACAGAAGATTTTGGTTTAATTGCCTCTTTTACTCTTCACTAAATTTTAGTTCTTGGAGAAGTTTTTTTAGCTAGTGTTTGTACTTTAGTTTTCTTCCTATATGTAATGGGGGTAATAAGCCCTACCTCAAGGGGTTTTTCATAAGGCTATTTCTATAAAATATTTGGCACAGTAAGTGGAACATTATAAGAATTCAACAAATGTAAGCTTACTCCACTCATGAGTTGTGGGGAAATCAATAGAGTATGTAAGACATGGCTTCTGGCTCAAAGAAACATAGTATCTACTAATACAAAAACCAAGGGAGAATCACAGGAGAAACTAAATAGCCATCCAGGGGGGATGGAATTCTTATTTCATTATCAATTGAGTAGTAAATGTCCCCTCTGAACTACAAATTAAAGGGAAGGAGAAATAGCTCTAGAAGAGTTTGAGGTGGCCCATTGCAGAGGGAGATTTTGTAAATGGATAGGATTTGAGTAAGTGAAGATAAATAACAACTGAAGTCATATATAGGAAAATTAGGCCTTCATTTTTATTTATAGCCATAATCTTTCAAATCTTTCAGTCACTTTTGCCTGTTGAAAAGTAAAAGCCACAGTTTTTGTTTTGTTTTGTTTTTTAAGTTAGGGAGAGAGATAAGCTAGGGGAGGGGCAGGGTGGGGGAGAGAGAGAGAGAATCTTAAGCAGGCTCCATGCCCAGCATGTAGCCCAGGGCAGAGCTCGATGTCACGGCCCTGTGATCATGACCTAAGCAAAATCAGGAGTTGGACACTTAACTGAGACACCCAGGTGCCCCAAAGCCGCAATTTTTCTTAAAAGTGAGGGGTCTGAAGGAGTTTTTTTCTCTTGAATGTGAATATTTGAGAAGTCTATGTCAAATATTATACTCATGGTTGTGTCCACTAAAGAAAATAGAAGAAGAAGAAAAGAAAAAGAAAAGAAAGGGAAAGGATGAGAGACCAGGAAGGGAAAGACCAGGGGAGGTGGCATGGTGGTAACACAACTCTGCTGATCATCTCTGATTAGAGTTGGTAGCTGGTCTTCCCTCAGGCACACTTAATAAATTTAGACAAGGATTTCTCCCTTTGTATTCCTTTGTTTTGTTCTCTATAGAGTGAGGTTGTTGCAATTCACAAATCCCTGAACACCTTCCACTTCTGGTACATCTTCTGGGTAAGCCCAACTCTTCCACTGCCAGAAAACTCTTGGATATCCTCTTAGAAACTGGAACATGGGAGAGAGGGTGAGACAGAAGAACAAGCACAGCAGGCAAGAGTTCATAGGCAACACCATGAGTCAGAAACTGGAATTTAAAATCGTGGAATTGCTTCCAAATGCAGAAAAATATAAACGAATATTATCATGATGGCTTTTAGGATAATGAGAAAAACTTGGCCCCTCTCTATTTAGTGGTGAACACTGAACAAGAAACCACCAAATAAGATGTGTCCATTACTCAGTTCAGCATTAAAATACACTCTCATGACTTCTTACCAGGATCTCCCCCCCACCCCTGCCAGGACACTTTCTCCCAGTTAATAGATTATTTTAGCTAGATTTAGTGTATTTCACCTCTGGAGAATGAGTTAGAGGTTGCTATTACTGTGAGAGGGAGGAGGCTTTCTCATCTCTTCCCCATCTCCCACCCTCCTGAGAGCAACCTTCAGACTATTTCCCAAACCACTCAAAACACTAACATTCCAGTGAAGTTTACTCCATAACTACAGGTAATTATCCCCCTGGGGGAAAAGATCTGAAATTTTATGGGCTAATCAAATGCCTTTTCTTTCCTTAAGTCTCCTCCTTCAACTATCCTATAAAACTTAAAAATTGCACACCATATAGAACATATAAGTGTCAAGAAAATGGTAAAATTCACTTAATGATCATTATTTTCGTTAAGATTTCCATTGGCAGCATGGTGATTCTACATTTGTCATCAGATGAGCTTAGAGCTCGAGTCATTAGGCATTTTTTTTTAATTTCAGTATTCATTGATATTGGAGTTTCATATCAAGACCAAAACTTAACCCCCATGTCTGTTTTCCCTCAATATGGAAAAAATTCCATTGACCTTTCATTTTTGTTATAAACCCCTCAACTTTTATGGGGTCATTTGGAAGAACAGTGTATTTCCTATTCCAATTCCATTCATTAGAATGTGTCTATTGTATATTTTGTTTTTAGGTTACAAACACAGGCATGTTTTCTGATTTACCAGACTGATGGGCTCCCTGTTCTGAGTCCTAGCTTCCAGAAAATGCTCTATTTTATTTGATCTACTGGTCAGAACTTGGTATGAAATCCATGAGTAAAAATGTATAGGGAAAGATTTGACTTAAG
Source organism: Callorhinus ursinus (assembly GCF_003265705.2). Lineage (NCBI taxonomy): Eukaryota > Metazoa > Chordata > Mammalia > Carnivora > Otariidae > Callorhinus > Callorhinus ursinus. Next base: position 9,403,631 of record NW_027397099.1, read on the forward strand.
TTGACTGCTATTAACACAATGAATATTTATATACAGAAGAGAAGGGAAAGACACAGAAGAATGTAGGTTTCAGTCTACATTTTAAATCATGAGTAGAAATTCTTTGCCATAGGACTATTTTTCAGGTATAGGAACCACAGTTTGGGCAGATCTGGTAGGACTAGATAAGTTGCACTGGCAAGAGTGGGCATGATTTGATCTTCATTCAGGAACTCAGAATATGGGTCACTTGTGGGCGGAGTGTACAGATGACATATGGAAAGAGAGGGGGAATTTAGATCATGTTGTGTATGTTGGAATAGTCCCTACAGGAATCTTATAGGGTATTATAGTCCATCTTGGTACCAGGGCACATCACCAGAGTAATTCTCACCTGACTAAAGTGGTGTGTGTGTGTCTGTGTGTGTGTGCATGCGTGTGTGTATGCACAGCATGTGTATATTGTGTTAGTGGCTTGTAGGTCTAAGCCTATCCTCTCTCATGGGGATACAAGGAAAGGAAAGGGTAAATGGAACTTCTGATTTTTTTAGATACCTACCCTGACCTTGGCATAAGGCTCAATTTTATTTACTCAAATCTCACTTGATTTCTACAAATAGAAGAGTATAATAGATATTTCTTTATCAGGTGAAAAATTGAAGTGCATAGAGGTTGAGTTATGTGTCCCAGGTCACTTAGGCCCTCTGGTGCCAAACCTGATATATCATCAGTTCCAGAACATGTCCTCCTGCAAAACTAGCTTAGCAGGATTTTTCTTAAAGTTAGGTGTGGCAGTCCCAGGACAGGGTTCAAGGGTGAGACCTATTCAAAGAGGGCTCCAAGGAGTCTGTCTGAAGTCTAGTTAAGGACTGAATCTTTGTTAGTGTGTTTGTTGGCTTCATAGTTCATATTTTAAATTCAATATGTATTTTACACTCAAAGCTCATCTCAGTTCAGACTAGTCACCTTTCACATGCTCAGTAGTGTTCTATGGCAGTGGCTAATGTGCTACCCAAGAGATTTCAATACAGTTTATCTAGGGCAGGTCCCAGTCATCATCATTATTATCATCATCATTATTATTACTATTGTAAATCCTGAAATGATATAATTGTGCAGCCAGGTTTGAGAACAAGGATTTAAGAGCTTGTTTGCTCCATAGTGAATTCTTCATTGTTACTTTTATGAACGTCTGGGTTTTGCTGAGTTCCCAAGTGACTCCAAAAAAAAATCACCAAAAATTTCTTAGCACATCACTGGCCTTCTATCATGTTAAAACCCTTCCAGGACCACTTAATGGCATGTGAATTATATAAGAAAGATGTCTTATTAGGACAGGACAGAGATCATTTTAGGAAATCTGCATCCCCTGAACTTTTTGAGCTCTTGCATAAATCCTGTTGATATTTAAAACCAGGCATATGTCTCCAGAAAATAAAGTAAAACTGTGGCTTTGAGAAAAAAGACAAGTTAGAATAAATCCATTGTTAGATACAAAAGACCAAACCTGTAACTATATTTGAGATATTTAAAATACCCTTTTGAGTAAATCTTCATAGAAATATGATTTTCAACTAAAGACATGTGATGCACAATCCATGAATTGCAGTTTCAATATTATTGCTTTTTTTTTAAAGTCTTTCCAACCTTCCCCTAATAATCCAGTGTAAATTTCACTATGTAATGATGACCTATGGAAAGTTGCCCTTTTGCCTCCAAGCTGGAGTTGTGTTTTCCAATCACCAGCATAAAGGGTGTTTTTATACATGAGCTGTTCCTCTACTTTAAAAAAGATCACTAGGAAATGTAACTGTACTCAAAAGCCATTAGTATTCTACAGGGAGGATTTGTGTTTTGTGTTTGAGGCTGCTCACATTAAATTCAAGGTCTTAACACTACTTTGAGGCTTCTCAGGCCCCTGCGGTGACTCTTGAAAAGGCTTTTATTTCTTCAACATATGTAAATTGTAAAGGGTGAAGTCAATGTGATTTAAAGCTAACATCTCCTTAAGAGCTCAGAGGAGACAAAAGCTTTATTAAATGAAATAGTAGAGGAAATTGAAGTTCCAACATTTCAATATAATGTGATCATGAAGATGAAAAATAATATTTAGTGAAATTAAAAGTTTAGACTCAGAATGTACATCACTCTTAATCTACATCAGTTCCTTTCATTTAATTTATCTGACATACTTCGTTCCTTTCAAGGGAATTCTCAAACAAGATATATTGGATAAAGAATTATTAGTGAGATGGCCTTGGGGGTCACTTTTTAAAATATGTTTATCAGACTTAGATGGAAGTATATTTTCAAAGAGCACATAAAGAAAGTTTTATCCAACACACATGCACCTTCACCAAAGCTTTACATTGTCAATTGGCATAATATAATAATTTATAGTAATGTTCCTTGTTTTATTATTTTAAATTTCCTCAAATGGAAGAATCACTTTTCTTCATAAAGAGTTAAGCTATAGAATAGATAGGTAGGTAGGTAGGTAGATAGATAGATAGATAGATTGATCTTAGCTACTGTCATTGGAGAAGCCATAGCATTTAACATTTAGTGAGAAAATGGCTAGGTTAAAATGGATTTTCTTTAGTTTTAATGATATACTGTCTTTAGCTATTGCTGTAAAAAGTCTGCATTGCCTTGTATTTTTAAATAGGAATCCTAAACTAGCAACAGTGTGCTTGAGTTACTGCACTGTATGTTAAGGAGTGACAGAAGCCCTTTATTTCCAGTGGAAGGAAACACAGGAAAAAAAAAAAGAAAAAGAAAGAAAGATATGCTTGTGTAGAATCATCTTCCTTATCAGATGTGTTCAAAACCCAATTTAAAAATGGGCAGGGGCGCCTGAGTGGCTCAGTCGTTAAGCGTCTGCCTTTGGCTCAGGTCATGATCCCAGGGTTCTGGGATCGAGCCCCGCATCAGGCTCCCTGCGCGGCAGTAAGCCTGCTTCTCCCTCTCCCCCTGCTTGTGTTCCCTCTCTCGCTGTCTCTCTTTCTCTGTCAAATAAATAAGTAATAATAAAAAAACTTAAAAATAAAAATAAAAATGGGCAAAGGATCTGAATAGACATTTTTTCAAAGACATGCTGATGGCCAATAGACACATGAAAAGATGTTCAGCATCACTAATCATGAGGGAATTGCAAATCAAACCCTAATGAGATATCGCCTCATAACAGAATGGCTATTATCAAAAAGACAAGAAATGAAAAGTGTTGGAGAGGATGTGGAGAAAGTGAGCTCTTGTGTATGGTTAGTAGGATTATAAATTGGTGGAGCCACTGTGGAAAACTGTGGAGATTTCTCAAGTATTAAGAACAGTACTACCATATGATCTAGCTATTCCACTAGTGGGTATTTATCTGAAGAATAGAGAAACACTAATTCAAGAAAATGCATGCACCCATATGTTCATTGAAGCATTATTTACAATAGCCAAATATGAAAGCAACCCAAGTATCCATCAATAGATGAGTGGATAAAGAAGATATATACATATATACATATTCCACACAATGGGATAGTATTACTCAGCCATGAAAAGTGTGATCTTGCCATTTGTGAAAACATGGATGGGCCTTGAGAGTATTATACTAAGTAAAATAAGTCAGAAGAAGAAACATAGTGTAAGATTTCACTCATGCAAAATCTAAAAATAAACAAAAAAATCAAACGAAACGAAAACAAACTCATAGATGCAGAGATCAATTTGGTGGTTGCCAGAGGGAAAGGGGCTTGGGGTTGGACAAAAAGGGTAAAAGGGGTCAATTGTAGGGTGATGGATTGTAACTAGACTTTTGGGGTGATCTCTTCGTATATAGAGATGTCAAATTATAATGTACACCTGAAACTTACATAATTAAAGCCTAGAGGAGGGAAAAAGCACAAATACATATGTAATTAAAAAATACTAAATAAAAGGAAAACATCTGGAACTATAAATCTGTGTGATAAAAGGGCTTGGCTCACCCTGGGGCAAACAGGGAAGTCTTCTTTGAGACAGTGACTCAGGATGAGCGCAGAGGGCTGAGTAGGAACATTCAAACACCTACTACTCAAAAGATATTTTTCAAGACCCGGAGTTCAAAGCTAAGACCTGGAAATCTATTGGAGGAACAGCCATTTGCACAAATGTTTACACTGAAATAAAAAGAATGTTATAATTGAGGCATGAAATAATATGCAATGGAAATGATGTTTTATTTTATTACAGAAACAAACAACAGACTAGCATTGCCTCAAACACATAATGTTGAAAATTCTCCCTAAAAATATTGTTATATCTGTGTTCATGTTGAGCCATCTTATCTGACATCATGTCTCCAGATTCCCCTATTACTTAATATTATTTAATTTACTTTCTATCACACTCATATAGAAGTCTCTTCCTTTTTTTAAGATTTTATTTATTTACTTGACAGAGAGAGACACAGTGAGACAGGGAACACAAGCAGGGGGAGTGGGAGAGGGAGAAGCAGGCTTCCTGCTGAACAGGGAGCCTGATGTGGGGCTCGATCCCAGGACCCTGGGATCATGACCTGAGCCGAAGGCAGACGTTTAATGACTGAGCCACCCAGGTGTCCCTCTTCCTTTTTTTTTTAAAGGTCATTGATAACTTCACTGATATGGACACTATCTGAAGGTTTATGGAAGAAATTAAGTGGTACATAGAGATATATTATTATTTTACTAACATATACATTAGATTTTTCATTAAAACCTTTAGTAAATTGCTACTGCCTATCAGGGAGTTTTCCAAAGACCTGTTTTGAAATATTAAATAAACTGACACACTAAACTTGAAATTTCTAAGCCAAGTCTGCTAAACATTAGGTATGAATTTCCACGTGTAAAAAATAGGACCAGGGGTGTCACTGCTATTGAGAAAGAAGTCCCAGAGTTATGGGAAAAGTGAAAAAGATGGTTTATTACATTTTAAAATAACTTTTATTTTAAAAAATATTGACATTTTAAATGTTTACAAAATAATCTTATAACTTCCATTGGGGTCATGAAATAGGGATACATAGAGCTGTATTTTATTTTATTTTTTAAAATCTCAAATAAAATAGAACATTTTTTAAATAATGTATTCATTGATCTAGAATGAACTATGTTTTAGAGACTGTAAGGGTAGAAAAATTTCTCTTCTTCTATCTTCTTTTGCTGGTCCAATAATTAAATTGATATAAGATTAACTGGAGAAAAACAAATTTAATTTGGTACAAACAGGAGCCCCTTAAAAACATGAGACTGAAAGGCCGTCAGGCAATTGAGGCTTATCTGCCATCCTGAGCTAAGGAGTGGGACCAGGGCCTAGGTCTCAATGGGGAGGAGGGCATTTCACCGGAAGGTAAGAACAGAGGCCTGGTATTAAAAAAATAATTATCTCTGGTAATTGTTCTCTTGCTGGGCCAAGCCCCCTTTTTAAATTCTTCAGGCAGTTAAGGGAGAGGTAACAGGTTTTCCTGAATCTGCTGGTTCTTGATCACCTTTAGCTGAAAATAATCCACATGCCAAAGTGGCACATTTTGAGGTACACATATTTTACACCCCTTTAAATCATCTGTTATAAAGGCCAACTCCTTCATTTTTTAATGTATTCTTTTAAAGATTTATTTATTTTGGAGAGAGAACACTCATGAGTTGGGGGAGGGGAGGAAGATGGAGGAAGAGAAGCAGACTCTCCATCCAGCATGGAGCCTGTCCTGGGGCTGAAGGTGGGGTTGGAGGTGGGGCTCTTCACTGGGCTAGATCTCGCAACCCTGACATCATGACCTGAGCCTGAATCAAGAGTCGGTCACTTAACCAACTGAGGCACCCAGGTGCCCCCCCAACTCCCTCATTTTTATATACAGTCACTTGGCTCAGATATGTTTCTGAGCATGCCGAAGATCATTCCACTGGTGAGCAGCAGAATCAGGAAGAGATTCCTGGTTCCCAGACTGTCAGTCTAATGCTATTTCCAGCCTGCAGTAATGGCTCCCTTCTCTTTATTACTTGGTCCATATTTCCAAGGGAATAACAATTGGTGAGAAGAAGGAAGGGTGATTTAATAAGGTATCCATGCATTTTTCAACACTGCAAAAATCAAATGGCATTGATTCTCCCTAAATGGAGCACAGAGTAAGAATTTACATAATAAAAAAATAAAAATTTGGTAACTTCTTTAAGAATCTACTAAAATACTCAAAAAGATTGACAGTATTCTCTCCTGTTTAGTCTTTCCAACTTGACAGGAAACTCAGACAATTTAGATAAACATCATGTTCTAGAAGACTGCAAATCTGTATTGCAGGGCATTTTCACAACAGGAGGTTCAGTGTTGCTCAGAATTTAACATGTAATTGGATGAATATGTTTAAACTGTCAAGGGCAGTCCTGTCTTCCTTATCAAAGAAAAAAGAGTGCGGAAGGAGATATGCCAAGACTGAGTTCAGGTAAAAGGTAGATGCAAATACAACCTCCCTCAATTGCCCCAATCTCGTATGACTCTAGGAAATAAACATTTGCTTTACTGACCATGTTCTCTCTCTTTCTCTCTTGCCCTGTCCCTTATCTTTCCCTCCTTGACTCAGATGTTGCTTATTTTTATATTTTTCACTTTTATAGCATAAAGTCTTCACACTGACACCAATCTCAACCTTCTACCTTCACACCTAAGCATGTGTTAAGTTTCATCCAGAAGGCAGTATAAACCAGGGGAGAAGGGTGTTGGCCCCAGAGTTAGGCTACCTGCATCTGAATGTCAGCTGTACCTACAATGATATCTTCCTCTACAAGTGGTTTAAGTCATGAAAAGCTAGGTTAACTCACCAGTCAAATGCATATTTTAAAGTTATAGGAATTACTGGCATGGTAACCACTGATTAAGTGGGGTTATACCAGCATAATAAAATGACGGTAGGTATCACTTTTTTTTCTCCACAATCTTGGTATAATTCCGTTTTCCCAATTTGTCTCCATTTGCTCACTATGTATTATAGAACTCAGATATGGGCAATCCTTTTCACACAAATCTAAATTTATAATCCTGGACTTTACTATAAAATTCCTTTCCTAAGTGCACAATTCATGGCCCTCAGTTGAGACCCAAAAATGAAGCATAGTCTTTATATTACAGGTCTATGTAAAATCTTTAAATAATGATGCCTAAAAAAAAGAATGACTGTTATTACAGATTTTCTCAGGTTGTCATTTTCTCAAATTGTAGTGCCATTAAAAGGGATATTTGCTGGACACCATGCCAAGTCAAAAGTGGTAACCTTGAGGTCACTTTGTACATATGTAAAGGAAAGGGAGGCGTATGCAATTCCATATAAGGAAGTTTGGTTTTTTTCTTCCCTAACAAGTTTTTTTTTTATTCCCTTCCCTTCCGTCTGATGCTATCAAAATAGCCACATATGTATATGGCTTTAGATGGCATTATAAATAGGTTGAACCCTTGAAATAGTGACTGGAGGTAAATAATGCTCAATTATTGATTGTTATTTGAATAAATTAATATATGCATAAAACCTTTTGGAAGGCATTGTGGAGGTTCATATCACTTATTAATCCTCTCCACAATTAATATGAGGGATCAATAGTTGGAGTAAAGCCCCTGAACTCAGATTGGGTTGCAGGGTGGGTGGTAAAATATAAAGGTCATTTATAAGGCTTTTCAACCAAATTAGCTGTATATGTGAACTATTCTATTTTTTGCTGTTGTTTTGTTTTCATTTTGTTTTTGTTTGCTAGCAACAGAATCTGATTCAAGAAAAGAAGGAAAGGAGGGGAGAGAGGGAGGGGAAGGGAAGGGAAAGAAAAGAAGAGACAGGTATAAAAAGGAAAATAAATGACAAATTTAATGTAAGTTTATGGAAAAGCTCAAAAATTCAGAGCGACGCTGACAGATCAGACCTGGGAAAGGACAGGAGTCAGAAGTCAGGATAGCCTGGGAGCTTAGGATGAGGTCACGTAAGGCAGTCTGAATTTGGACTACCGGGGCGGAACTAGCTCTAACACATGTGGTCCTTGCTTTCTCTGCTTCACATTTCAAGGAAAAAGAATCAAATTTTCTAGTCATGGGTTATAGGCACAAATTTAACCAAGAAGGTCTAGGTATTCTGGTTGCTTTTCCCACAAACACTTCACACAAATGGGAGAAAGAAGCAATTCTCCAAAGCAGAATGGAGCTGCTCACACTAGAAGAGAAATGTATCTGAGGGCAGCCAAATCAACAAAGTTAGCACATTGGTTTTCACATGGGGGTCTGCACATTGTGAGAATTTTCAATAATTTTACTGGGATAACCAGTGAACTAGTACATTGGCAAAGCTACAAAATTATTGAGAGTGGGGAAAGAATTAGAAGTGGAATCAAGTCAAATCATACAATGACATTGTAGCAAATATATTTGCATCACCACATTATCTTCAGAATTCATATGCTAATTTAGGTAGTAGTATTAACATTCCAAGGAACAAAAAATATATATAAGATCTCTTGAATATTTATGATTATGAGCTGTTAAAACCTCACCACTGGTTTGTCCAAAAATTGTTTACCAGGCTGCAACGGCTGACCTACCCCACCCTCTTCCTGGGTGCTATACATACACACTCCTTTATTTCAGGTTTAGAAAACATTTTCCTCCTCTGATACTTTGAGCAATTTGCACAAAGTAATTCAGTCATTATGTGACTTAATACTGAGATACTTATAATGGTAGGATTAAAATCACAACATTAATCTTCAGTTTAATGTGCTTAATCATGAGTCATAAAATGACCCCACATTTCACTTTTATGTTTTATGAAGGTATATGGAGCTGAATTACATGTCACATACCTTATGCAGTTTTGCTTGGGGAATTTATTTATATAGCTTCATTTTCCTCTTCTTCTCCAGAATAGTTACTAGAGTCCATAATATGTACACAGTTGGGGGCAAAAATGTGATATTTAGCATCTTCTATCATAATTCTTTAACACAATTGGATAGAATAGTAGGAATACACAAGTAATTATTTAAATACCCAGTTAGATTATGAGATAGGATAGTAGTGACTATTCTTATTACACACACACACACACACACACAGAGTATGAAATTGAACAGATAGAATTCTACCTTTGTGTTTTCAGTCATATTAGTTCTTACATTAGCCATGAAAACTTAAACATTATGACTGAGATGTTATTTTTTCTATGTGTAAAGTTGGCATAATTAAAACTTCCCTAACTATATTAAAGTAATAGTTGAGGATTCAATGATCTCACATATAAAAAAGAGACATATTCCCTGTGAAATTCTAGACGTATATTGTTAGTTTTAATACTAGTAGGCTTTTGGCATTTTGTAAATGAACTTCTCTTGCCAAGGGGGATAGAATTTTACTTGAATACATTGTTCAGCTTTCAAAGGGAAAGGTTTCATTTGGGAATGATTTTGCTACAAATGCACTATGTCATTTCTTCCTGCAATCCAGCTCTTACTTAATCCCCAAAATTTGGCTAAAACCAAATAATTGTATGAATTCTCCCATCACTTCTTCTTCTTAAACTGATGACAGGTTTATGAAAATACAGCTAAGTACTGAGATAATCTGTAATGTCAACAATTTTAAGCATGTACGAGAGCATGGAGAAATTGAAGACCAAAAACAATGATATCTGGAAAAATGAGCTTGTTTTAGAGACTGCACTAACTTCTGTCAGTCAAGGAGGGAAGGCCCCAGATTTAAATCTCAGTGAAGTATTGTTCAGAGAAATGATGGTATCAAGAGTACTCATCACAAGAGACAGATTTTCAAAGTTTTCCAGAACATTATGGAAGGCAAGTGGATAGACTAGCAGAAGCATGGGTGCTTAATTAAGAGACCACCAGTTTCAAATCTATTTACTCTTCTTTTGAATTTGTAGATGGCTTAATCTCTCTTAGCATCATTATTTATTTATAAAATAGGAATAATGCCTACTTAATATTACATAATTAAATGGAACAATGCATGGTTAGACAACACACAAACACAGAGGGTTATAACAATATTGATTCCATCTCTTCTCTGTATACTCCAGAGACCCAGAGCACTAGTTGGCATGTAGGGTGCAATTCCAGGCATGCAAGACAAAAGGGAAGACACACATGAAGAACCAGAACAAAGACTAAGTGGCCTGTTACTAGGACTTCTACTAAATTTTTATTTTATTTAACTTTGCAAATATTTAGGTCTTACCTACTCATGATTATAAATTCAGTTACTCTCTCTAAAACCATTTTCCCAGTTCACTTCTCGGCCTTTTTTCTTCCTTCCTTTCCTTCCTTCTTTTTCTTTCTTTCTTTCTCTTTCTTTCTTTCTTTTTCTTTCTTTCTTTTTTCTTTCTTTCTTTCTTTCTTTCTTTCTTTCTTTCTTTCTTTCTT